>NC_136496.1:108643186-108653186 GCF_053919585.1 Euprymna scolopes | reverse complement strand
TATCAAATGCGATGGTCGAGCAACGCCATTGACGGAAAGTGTTGGTGACAATACCGGCCATATTGTTCCCCCATTAATACATTGTCTTCAATATGGCGGCAACTATGGCGCGAAAACTAATAGCAGCAGCAACTTTCTGGGCGTCGTCATATCGTTTTTTTTTTTGTTGTTGTTTTTTTATTAAGTTTTAAAATATCAAATATTTCATTGCTTTGGTAATATTATTCTGCAAATCCAAATAGTCAAGGTGAGAAGGATTGAATAATATGCGGAGAGAGAAATGATGTTTCAAAGAGACAGGAAGCAATGGAAAATAACTAAGAAAGGAAAGATAGGAGAAATTTTGTTAAAAACAGAGAAAATGAAGATAACAGAAGAAAGCTTTTAAATATAGGAAAAATAAAGAAAATGGAGGAAGAATTAAAAGGATAATTTAACAAAGGAAGAGTTATAGAAATCGGGGAAGGTTATTAAAAAATAAGAAAATGAAATAGTAAGAAAAAAAGAAGGGAACTGGTGTAGGAAGGTATAATTTGGCGACAGAAAGTAATGACTGATGGAAGAAAATTTTGAAAAAGGAAGTATTAAGAAAGTTATACTGAAAGAATACATGGACGAAGTGTTAGGTAGTCGTCGGACAACGCCGGGTATAAAGTATCTATTCAGTTATCTATCTATCTATCGATCTATCTATCTATCTATCTATCGAACTGTCTGTCTGTCTGTCTAATTGTCTAGTTATCTTGCGAAGTAAATAATAGTTGAATCGTGAAAACGATAAGTCGAGCGAGCATTACAGGTGCAGAATGGATTAAAGGGTAATCAAGTTGGGTGACGGATTAAGTAGCAGTTGGTACTTTGATAAAACAAGGACGTGTTCGAAATTAATGTTTCTGATTAGAGCACAACTTTTTTTTTACATAGGCATCACCACATTATCAAGGCCAAGAGGCCACTCAAGGATAAGGGTTAAAGAGTGTACAGTAGAAATTGGACAATATAGTAATCATTAGTAATGAAAATTTGGTAAATTTGATAACTTATATGGAATGGCTCATCAAGAACTTATTTACGTCAGACTTGAAGACAACCATATTGTAGTCAGCCGGAAAGCAAGAAAAACGGAAGACAATTCCACAGGCGTGCAGTTCTAAGAAAGAAGCTTTGTTCATGGAATCTACTGAACCATGATACTTGACGTTTGTATCTTAAACTTTAAGCGAAGCCATTATTGACAGACAATTTTATAAAATCAACAGTAGATTTTCTACAATGTACTGTGGACTAAGTGACTGCAGAGAGGCATGTAAAACTTCTTGACGGTACACTGCAGGGCGGTGGGTAACCAACTAGGGCAGGTAATTTATCGATTTCATTTAAAAACGTGTGATTTCGTCGATTTCGATGACAATAAAACTATGGAAGGGTAGAACATCCTCATTTAAAACAATAAAACTATGGAAGAGGAAAACATCCTCATTTAATCCCGGATAAAGTCTGATTTCCCTGCTAGTTAAAGAATAAAATTAAAAGGATAAATGCAATAAAGTACGTTCGCGTGTGGAAATGATAAAGATAAAAGAAAAAGAAACATAAAGGAACCCTAACCCTAACTAAGGTATACTTTAAGTGACATGTAGATAAAATACAAAAATGTTTAAAAAAAAAAGCAAAAGAAAGATAGAATGGCGATAGAAAGGGGGAGAAGAATCAGTGAACACAGGAGAAATAGATTTGATAAAATAACAGAAACGCTTAATAGAAAAACATGTTGACGTAGGAAGGCAAAATCGATGAAATAAAAGAAAAATAATTCAGTTGTTTTTAATCATCGTAACTAAATGAATTTCTTGTGAACAATTCGAACTTTTTCATAAAGCAATTTCTCACCGTCACACGGAAACAGGCGAATCAAATACGCGTTAATTGAGACATTTTTATATTCATTTTGAACTCAGATTTCTTGTGTAATAACTTCAGACGTCATTTTCTAATTCAACTGCATAGATCGCCATTCCACTGTTAAACAAGTAAAAAAAATATCGTGTGATTTACTGGGTTCAAACAAGTTCACACGGATCACTTTTTAACATTATCACGGTAGTATCAAATTAGTGAATTGGGAAATACCAGAAACTGATTAGTTGAATGGTATGGCACCATTTGATCTCAAGGAGTAAAGGCGTACGCGAGCTTTTTGGGCCACTTTCCTAGTAGAAAATGGTTCGTCTATCAATGATATTATATCGTATATTAATGATATTATATCGTCTATCAATGACGTTATTGATTGATCAAAAAAGGAAAAGGCATGTTACATGTTACGAATATAGTATATTGTATAATATTAATATTATAAAATATTAATATTATATAATATTAATTATTATACAATATTAATAAGCTAATTCGAATCCACGTAAGACTAAATATTTTTTGGAACTGAATACATGGTTTCTATATATACAAAAGCCAAAATGTGTGTTAGTGTGTGTGTGTGTGTGTTTGTATGTCTCGCAAAAACTTTCCGCAAAGGCGGCGGATTTTCGCCAGATTGGTATCATTTTGACGTTCG
This sequence comes from Euprymna scolopes, assembly GCF_053919585.1. Taxonomy (NCBI): domain Eukaryota; kingdom Metazoa; phylum Mollusca; class Cephalopoda; order Sepiida; family Sepiolidae; genus Euprymna; species Euprymna scolopes. Next base: position 108,650,611 of record NC_136496.1, on the reverse strand, counting down.
AAACTCCGGACAACAAATATCGAAAAATTGGATAAAAACATTAATTGCTTCACCCTCAACGAGTCGCTTTTCCACGCGGAGAAGTAGCAAAAAAATCCTTCTTTCATTTTCTTTTCTACTACTAATACTACTACTACTACAAATAATAATAATAATAATAATAATAATAATAATAATAATAATAATACGACTATGACGTGATGTTTGACTTAGAAAACGTTGACGTTAATTTAATCATCCGACACAGTTAGACACAGTTAATCAATCGAGAACTACATCACTCTATCTAAAAGCCATATAATATATTAACTGATATATACTCGAGAGTCAAAATAATGAAAAGAATATTCTCTTGTCATAGCCCTAGTGATTATATAAAAACAAAACGAAATATTACACAACTGAAAAACGTTGATATTTTTTGATTGATTTCTACCTCTGATCTTTGGGAAAAGATGCCGAATAAGTTGGTTATAATAACTGACGACTTAGTAAAAAAAAATAGACACGGGGACGGGCAAAAGGCAAAGCATCGGTGAGCATACAAGGATTTCCAGATTAGCATTAAATGTTGTGGTGTTTTTTTTTTACAAGGTGGTCACCACTTATCAAGGCCCGGAAGCCACTCAGGGATAAGGGTTACTGTAAGTACAGTACGTCAGTGTGGATATTTAAAGTCTCTACTTAAGGGGACGGTTCATAAGGAAGTTGTTTACTTTGGACTTGAAGACATCCAAGTTGTAGTCAGGAGGGAAGCAGGCAGACGGAACAGAGTTCCACAGGCGTGCAGTTCTAAGAAAGAGGCTTTTGTTCATGGATTCTACGTCATGATTTAGCCATAGATAAAGAGTGGGGAAAGCTTTTGACAGTGGATTCAGCTAGACGGGTGTTTTTTGTAAAAGATTGGCAAGGGGGGACCAGAGATTGGAGTTCAGACGAGCTCCTGCCATGGAAATAACGATAAAACAAAGATAGGCTCGCAACGTTTCTTCTGTGGGAGAGAGGTTGCAGGGTAGAGAAGAGGGCATCCCCCACGAAGCCACGAAGTCTATTTTATACTCTGCCAAGGCAGGATAGACTGTTTTTAGCAGCTCCTGCCCAGATATGGCAGCAGTATTCCATCCTTTGACGTACTTGGCTTTTATACAGATAGAGAATTGCATCAGTAGTGAGATATCTTCTGGAGCGGTAGAAGGATCCCACCATCTTTCCAGCGACCTTGGCAACAGACTTGATGTACGTGTTCAATTTCAGATCAGGAGTGAAGGTCAAGCCCAGAAGCTTGTCAAAACATGGGGCTTCTCCTAGACGATAGCCATCTATTTCAATTGATGCCAGATGGGGATCAGAGCGTTGATGATGTTACATCACAATAGACATACCATCGAGAATAACTTCTATTGGAGGTTGTCAATCTGCAACCATTTACGATATTAGTTTCGCAGATGTTCATCATTAAACTACCGTCGTTCTCTTACATACAATATCTGATAACTCAAACTGTCACCAATTTCGTATTGATCGTTTTATACGTAAAAACAGACCCATTTTGCGTGTACTTTTAGATCACCATTGATTTTATAGAAAACTAGAAAAGGTGCTCGGTTATGCCCGGTCCTGAAATACGCTTAAAAGTAATATTTTAATTTATGTAGATTACATATACATTATTATAGTGTCGATTCTCTGTAGATTATTACATATTATATTCTACCCAATATATAGTTGTGATTCCAAAAGCAAAAACATATATATAACTTCAGTGCCATCAACTAGAGTTACAACCGAAGCCAAAACTTTTAAATAATTTTTAGTAAAATTATTCAATACAAGATTCAAGCAAGCAATACAATCTACAGGGGTTTATTATTATAAACATTATCTGCTGGCCACCAAATTGTGAGTGAAATGTTCATCAGAAGACGTCTGAATACGTTGACATGATCTGTGAAACAGCGGGCTGTTTACGTCGATGTAACCCTAGTAAAATATAATCAGAACTGGGAAGCCCAAATTACCAGAATCCTCCAGAAATCGATCAAGTATGGCCAAAGGGAGATTGTATTCACCTAGGCGATGTGGGCATTTGCCAGGGGAAATTTGATCTTTATTTACCTGACGCGCCGTTGAGTTAATCGGGCATATTTTTTCTGCAGATGATAGATTCGTCTATAAAAAAGCAGCAGCAAAAGATGTTATGAATTCCGGGGAGAATCAATCTGTAGACCCAGCTTAAGTGTCAATGATTGAATGGAGGTTTCATCCTGTATGGAGTATGGTATCGACTAAGCATATGCATCACGCACAGTAAACGATTGCCACATTTAAACGCTGATCGGTTACCCCCCGTGCGGTTTTCGACCAAGCGGGCTCTGCTATCGCAAGACACTGGTGACCGCATATGAATTCAGTATTCCTAGAAATGTTCTTCTTCGAAGGAGGAAACAGGCTTGACACGCCTTGGTTGAATTCCGTTCTGTTTCGTTTTGTTTCCTAATTTATATAACACTGCAAAGGGCGTTATCCGGCAGGCAGTCATTAAGGTTGAAGGTATTTCCCCGTTGAGTCTTTCGCTGATAATGAGACTGCCTTGTGCAGTTAAATTATTCAGTGTATCTGAGAATGGTATTGAAGACAGGTGGTATCGAATAGTAAAACGGATTGGTGCACGACAGAGTTGCTTTCTTGTGAATTGTGTATTGGTACAATGTCATCCGGAAGGAATGGTGTGTACTCCATTTTGCTTCATTCTTATCAGACAATCAAGTAATCTCGGAACGGTGCAGGAATAAAGTTTATATAAAATATCTACATGGACGATCCACTTCGAAATTTGGAAATTTAGCTCTCAATTGCACAGTCGGTAAGCGTTGATGACATGTTCATTTCAACGCCGCCAGTGAACAATGGCGAGGACACATCACGAGAGAACAATGAATGGTGAGAACCAGGTTCTAGTGCAAGTTGCAATAGTATTCCGTGTGAGAACTAGGCGAAACTAACTTTTGTTTCCTTCCTCGGTCTACTACGACTAGCTGAGATCCGAATAAACGTCTGACTGTTCAGTTAGAGAAATAGCTTTCCAGCTACAGAAGTGTGTAAGAATAAAATAGACGACCGTGCACTATCAACTGTATTATCATACGATGTGATGTAAGTGCGATTATAGACTCTACCAAATTCAAAGCGATTCTCATGTTTTGCTTGTCGCATGGTAATTTCCAGTTACAGGAGAATAAAGCAAACGGTCCTACAGTATCAGTTACATTATCATACGTCGGAGGTAAGTGCGATTGCATAATCTACCAAATTAAAAGCGGTTCGGAAATTATGCTTATTGAGTGGCCATTTAAACAAAGCGCATGGTTAGTGTTATTTTTTTTATGTAGGCATCCGTGATCTTAAAGCGTAGACATTGATTAGTGAAGCAGAGAGAAAAACATAATGGGTATGAGCAGAGGATTAAGAGATTGTTCAGTTCGAGTTGCGATTTCGGATGTAATTTTCGTGTTGTTCTTGTATTATTATCGTTTGCCAGAGAGAGAGAGAGAGAGAGAGAGAGAGAGTAACGTTTCTGGAACGTCTGTTACGTCATCACTACTGCAACCAGCCCCATTTGTGGTATAAACGATAAAACGACAGGCACATCCCCTTTAGATCAAACGATTCATACTATGCTATGCCTGATCTTGCGTCGAGTACTTGGCGTCACCATGCGTCGTTAATTCTCCCTTAAAATTAATTATCAACGCTGGAACATTCAGCTAAAAGGTGCACACTGTGGAAAATGAGCGACCGGTACATTTTCTGTGTTTATAAAAGTATACGTTTACTTTTATATTGAAAGAGCATTTTCCTAGCGTGATTTGAGCTGACATGTGACTATCCGCAAAAAGTCGCACTTCCAATCTGAATTATGAATATTGTATTGTAGCGAACATGTGATATATATATATATATATATATATATATATATATATATATATATATGTATATATATATATATAGAGAGAGAGAGAAAGAGAGAGAGACAGAGACAGAGAAAGAGAAAGAAAGAGAGAGAGAGAGAGAAAGAGAGAGAGAATGCCGAGGAATATAGATAAATACTTATTAAAACCAAATAGACTGAAATATTATTGTTTTACAAGCACATTATTTTAGTCTGTCTATACGTACGTATGTGCCAATTTTGTTAGCAATTAAATCGCCAATCGGCTGGAATTTTACATGGAACTTTGTTATGATAAGCTGCAGCAGACACTTTACTATCTGCTCGATGCACAGTTGAGGATTAATAGGGATTACTCACCATAATACGGTCCTGGATATGACCTTAAACTATATCCAGTGGTGAGGCTTGCGGGCTTTGGGGAGTGTGGAGCCACCCTTTAATTACCATTGCTCCCAGGTCCACTCTGACCCGGACTGGTAGTACCTGTTAGGGTCCAAACTATGGGTTAAATAGAAACCGACTTGAAAACAACATATATATTCTATTACAAAAACTTTTTCTTTGGATTCGGCATTACATAACCTAAAAAGGGTTGATATGCCGTAAAACAAAAACAAGCAACCAATAAACCTATCACCATAATACCACATTTTCTCTTGGCATTTTCTCGGAAAGAATTAAGGCGATCTGACTCTATTGTTATATAGACATTTGTCTTTGTTATAATAAGAGGCAGCGAACAAAGTATTATGGTATTCGTTCAGTTTTCAAAAATGAATTAATGAGGACACAAAAATAAGCATAAAGTTAATCATATTCAGCTATCAATTTGGTGTATAACATTAATTCTTAGTCGACGGGTTATAAATTTGACCGTTTTTACGTGCCAAATGTTCTAGTAATTTTATAAATAATTACAGATTCATAAAATAATTATATATATATATATATATATATATATATATATATAACTACTACATTTACTCACATAAATTAATATACGAAAGTATAAATTTATGCGTAAACTTTAAGTATTTACTTACAGCGCTCAATACGTAGGTAGAGCTAGTTAGTAAATTATAAAATATATATGGCGATTAAGGTACACTGAATATTCTGCGTTTTATCCACTTAGCCTGAAGAATCCTAGAGTTCTATAACTTACTATATATATATATATATATATATATATATATATATATATATATATATGTTAAGTGTGTGTGTGATTTAACTAGACAAGAATTCGGGGGTTAGACCCACGAAAGGCACAAATCATGAAATTTCAAATCAAAAATACGGGGTGCCTTGTTTGGTTGTATGAAAGCAGGTATTTCTTTCAAGTTGGCAAAAGAAACTTTTATTGGTTTCCAAGAGAGCTAAGCTATCCAAAAACGGAGAATATATTTTGAGTAAACATAACACCAACGTCAACATTTGCAGATGGTCTTGTCATTGTTGGACAGTTAACTCTTAGCGATTATTCAAATAATAAAAAAAATGATAACGCTGTTACCTCTAGCTAAAAAAAAAAACAATCATAATAATGATGATCATAATTGGAGCAAAAATAACAATTTTAATAAGCGTCCAGCATATATTATATATAATATATATTAGCGGTATCTGGCAAAGCTGATACCGCTAATGAAGTAGATACAAGCACGAGTACTGTGTCAATAGTCAATAACATTTGAAAAATCACCTTAAACTAGTAAAATATTGTGAAAAGGTTGAGCTTAAAAAGAAATAAAAATGACACGGATTGTAATGGAAAGAAGAAAACAAACACATACATATAACACACACAGATATATATATATATATATATATATATATATATATATATATATATATATATATAGTTTAGTTGAGATGGTAATTAATAAAAACTAAAGAAACTGCTCAATACTGCTGTAGACCAAATATGAGTTTTATTTTTTATTACCGTATCTTTCTGTTAAGTTACATTATTGTTTCGGCTACACGGCCGTTTTTTTTGGCCGTCTGTAGCGTCCTCAGACTTTTACAGAAATGTTCGCTATTTTTGGATGAAAGAGTGGAAGAGTGAATGAGGTCAGGGGGTGCGAGGAGGGCGGAAGAGGATGAGAGGTAGGGAACAAGGAGCGAAGGTGGGGGGGGCGTTTGGTATGTCGATAATGTTTTAGTTTTGGGGTTTAAGGAACTTGTGGGGAAGGGTCTGGGAAGTTTTTTCTGGTGTGGCTGAGGGCATAGGCATACATGAGGGGAAGGGGAATATGTGGGGGTGGGAGGAGGGGGGTTACTTTAAAATTCGAGTTTTAGTGTTAAAATTTTTAGCGTCTCGTTGATGAGGTGATTTCTTGGTAAGTATGTCTTGAGCTGTTGGGTGTTCACTTATGTTTGGAGGCCGGGTAGGCTACGATTTGGTTTATTTATTTTTATGTATGTGTACCAGTGACCGTTTCTTTTAAGTATATATGTGCGTACGTGCGCAGATGTGTACCCGTGGCTGCGACCGCTAGCTGGCCCTCTCCAAACTATTAACAAAAAAGGACGCTACAGACGGCCAAAAAAAAAACGGCCGTGTAGCCGAAACAATAATGTAACTTAACAGAAAGATACGGTAATAAAAAATAAAACGTATATATATATATATATATATATATATATATATATATATATGTGTGTGTGTGTGTGTGTGTGTGTGTGTGTGTGTGTGTGTGTGTGTGTGTGTGTGTGTGTGTGTGTAATTTTAAATTGGTATATTTCGGCAGCATTTTTTCATTCAAGCAAATATTATTAAATGCAATTGAGACACTTTGCTTTATAATTCTTTTTTTTTTAATTTTTCGATTTTCCGTATTATCTTTTTTGTATCAACATCCAAAATATTAATAAAAGTTCCATAGATTTTGCTGTCACGAGCGGTTTCGATTCCTCCACGAATCATCATCAGGTGTTGAAGTAAAAGTCCGAATGAGCGAAAATGAGAATTAAAAGTGAAAACTAAAATGTAATGTAAATGGCGATAAGTTAAAATATAAAAAGTCGATGAAAAGTCGATTAAAAATAAAGGTCGATTAAAAAGACGAGTATTAAAAACAGCAAGTTCGTGGACATTGTTAACGAAGTCCGTCCAACACGAACTGCGCAAGACATTTTAGAATGTTACTGCTTTTCTCGAATGCGATATCATTTATAGTGGGTTGAAGGGTTCTAATATATGACGCTTCAAGAATGTTTATTTTTTAAATATTATTTTCCTGTTGTGTAATTTTTATGTTGTCTTTCCAAGATTGGAGCGGGGACAGTTATGTTGTTTTGTCAAGTGTTTATATATATGCACTAGTATTATTTAGATGGATGGTTATTCGCCGGGACAATGTTGTTGTATGCCCAACGTAATTATTATTTTCGGAGTTACCTTCTCCCATAGAGCATTTAAATTTATACACATTGGTTTGTTCCAGCATTTTTATAGCCGGTGAGGA
>NC_136496.1:108475686-108638186 GCF_053919585.1 Euprymna scolopes | reverse complement strand
AAGAAATTATGAAGCATTATTAGACGTTAAGGGTCGTCATGTTGACTATATATAGCTTGATTCAACTTCATGAAAACATGCCGCAGATTTTAGTATTTTACTTTGTTGATATTTCACCTCAAATAAGGCACAGAGCTACTTTGACGTGAGACGTTACTATTTGAGACGAAATTCACAGAGCTACTCTTTAGGGACTTGAGTAATGAGATGTCTGTTTTCATTACACTTCAACGTCTACGTGTCGTTACAGACAGGGAAACAGGGGCCTCAAATGGAATTTCAAATTCTAGCAGTTTGAGGAAAGAAATTATTTGAGTATAAAGTAGTTTGATTGAAGCATTATTGGCAAACGAATATGTAAGTGTAAAAGTAGGCTGTTAGTAAAGAGGGATACCGAGATTGGGAAGTGACGTATGGAGAAAAACGCAAATAATCCTCACACAAAAGTTTTCACATCTAAATCAATAAATCAATAAATATAAACATACTATTAAACATAATTGGCATGGCAAAACGTTTTCCTCTGGGAAGGTAAATATTTGCTAATATTCTTTTTCCTCTGAGGAGATGAATAAACATGGAAAACTCATGGGTTAAGGAAATATACTTATTAAAATTCATTCTTTGTTTTGCATATAATAAAAATTCTAGATTTCAAAATTAACCGTTTCAAATCATAAAATTTAAATTACTAAATTATGATATATATATATATATATATATATATATATATATATATATATATATATATGCTAGCGGAGGTTATCCAGCTTTGCCCAGTCGTAAAATACGCTAAAATATGACCTTTTAATTTGTCTAGATTTCATTTATATTATTATAGAGTTGTGATTTCAAAATTAAAAAGAAAGTATCTAGTTGCCATTAGTTAGAATCGAAACTGAAAGCAAAAATGTAGCATTAAAATCTGGTGACGTCACCACTGTACCAACATGACACGTATATGAGGTAGTTAAAAGTAAACTAAGATGACTGTAAAAAATGTATAACGATTTTTAAATTTTAACCCCCTATTTGACCCTTTAAAAACTATTTTAACCGGCTAAAGACCCATAACAGAATAGTTCATAAAAAAGGCAATACTAGTTTACGTAAATACTTTTTGCAGTTTTAACAAAAGAGCTAAAATAATACCAGGGCGTATTCATTTACACTAAACATCCACAAAATACCAGCATCAATATATTATATGGTAAAGAGTTCTCGGTAGAATTTCCACAGGTCTCGCTACTTTAGATGAATTATCTTTCTGTGAGCCTGATTTTGCCAAGATTAACACCTTTGAACTTTTATAAAGGCAAGTAGATATAGATTACTCTTATATAACATATATATTCAAAGTGCTAGGCTAAAACACACAGATAATGATGTTGTGTCTGTCAAGAGAGATGTTAGAGAATTGCAATCCTATATGAAATAGAGCATTTACGATTCAGCGCACTTTCTTGCAAGCGGGCAGGGCGCCAAAAATATCGGTAATTCAGTGCATTGGTTCATCGAATGAGCAGAAATACGATTGCCAATTCCCCAGAAAAATGGAATAATTATGCGACGGTTCCTCCGGTGTGTCGCCGATCGGCAAATGCAAAGCGTTAACCCTTTTGTTCGATACGCCAATCTCTTGATTACAACTCGATTGATTCTGGCGCTGAGTCCTGAATACAAGAGATCAATGACATTGATCAACGCCGGGGATTAATTTCTAAATCGGTTGCTCTCTTTTATCAGAGAGTCGATCATTGACCGAGGCCAGGTATTGGGGGGAGTTGGGAAGGGATACGTAAATTGAAACCATTTTATCTTTTCGCCCCAGGTGATGGACAACGCATGTACTTTGAATGGGTAGTAACCGCTTTCCTAGTTTGAACTATGACAATTTCCTAACAGTTGTAGTCTAGGCTGGGTCAAGAGTTACGGGAAGTGAACAGATATTATTGTCATTTTGGAAACTTTGTAGGGTCACCTCTAATACAAGTAAGATGCGCTTGAATTGCAATTCGTAAATATTATGACCACCTGGGGCTTTGGCCTGAATCCAATCAAGAATACAAAGAGGTTAGAATTCAACATGTCTAGGAACCTACACACACGTATATATATATATATATATATATATATATATATAGTCTTGCAAGTTTTTTAACCTTTAAAACTATATTAAAAAAACTAATTTAATTTTTATATTTTATCATTCGTTAGAAAACTATTTAGTCAGTAAGTCATTTAATCACCTGCAATCAATGCATCAACTTGCTTTCTCGAATTCATTATAGTACTAATGTTAATTTTAAGGGATCATCAGTTGTTTACCATGAAACACTGTTTCAGGGATTTAAAAACAAAACAATATATTAAATCATGGCTCCCCAGCAGTATATATATATATATGTGTGTGTGTGTGTGTGTGTGTGTGTGTGTGTGTGTGTGTGTGTGTGTGTGGATGTGTGATATGTATATATATATATATATATATATGTATATATATAATATTCTTTTCAATAAATATTAATAATTTATCACAACAAATAATATTAATCTTATTGTAACTGAAAATATATATGGCAATTGAGTTAGACAGATATGTAGAACAATTACATATACAGGGTGATCTGAAAGTAACTCCCTATTCTAAAATAACTCTAATTTATTCAAATGCTGTAATATGTTTGTTTTTTATTTTTGCGTGTATGTTACTTAATGTGTGGTAATGAAATCTATGTATTTGTTTTCTTTTCAGATCTGATATATGAATTTGGTGTTTAATCGTGAAGAGGGAATACGTGAAGTGATTAGTTCCATCCTGCAGGAGTTTATTGTGAAATACAATATTTACATTTATCATATTTCTTCTTCTTCTTCTTCTTTTTCTTCTTCTTCTTCTTCTTCTTCTTATTATTATTATTATAGGTTCAATAATCTATCGATTACTTCATCTAATATTGTCCTTTCGTTTCAGCGGAGATACAGTTTGAAAAAATGGTAGCAGACAGGCAGACATAAAATTAGTTTCATGAATGAGATTAATAGTTTTAATAAAACATAGTTTAGGTATTACGTGTTTTTTAGTGTTACTCTAATTTACATAATTAAAATGTAAATTAACAACTTGTTTAAGTGAGTTTTATGAATGAGAAAACAACTGCAGTCCTTTCAAAAAGTAAATAATCGTATTTATTTAAAAAAACAAACAGTTAACGAATATTCTTATTTATTATATTAAAAGTCAATATTGAAAAGAAAAATAACTCGGAACTTTTTTTTCGTCAGGAGGCGCAAAACCCTCTACTGTCGGCACTTCGGGTATTTAGTGATATTTACAATGATTGATAATGTCGTATTGCCATTTCGTTTTTATTAATTATTTGCGTGTGTGTTCTTTTTTTACTAAAACATGGTTCATGTAATAAGTGTTTTTTGTGTTACTTGAATTTAAGTTATTAGGAATTAAATTATTGAAAAAACTGTTTTTTTTTAATAATTCAAAAAATGAAAATATACTTTGAATACATACAAAAAATAGTTGTCCCTCTCTTCTCAAAATACTATTATCAATCATTTTTTTGTTTGTTTGTTTTTTTTTTTTTTGCACTCAGAGCATCGGAGCGGTAATCCCAGTAACTAGTGATCGTCTGGTTACATTTTGAAGTGTCCATCACTAAACGAAAATAAAAGTGTGGCCAATGAAATATAGGGTTAGCGACCTAGTGCTGAGGTAAAAAATACAACCCTCCCAGCTTGACAAAACTAATTGGTCCCATGAAGTAGGGTTTGTGGGACACACTTGAAAATGAATAATGATATTCGAAGATATTCGAAGATATTCGAAGATGACGGGGGTTCAGTGGTTAACGACACGGATTGACGAGCTGTGTGCCCTAAGTTCGAATCAAAAATTACTTTCACTTAGAATATTGACAACCTTTATGTAGTCCCCCCGGTAAGTAGCTGATGTCTTTCTAGAAATAATCTGACTAGAAAAAATATCGGGGAAACCAATGCCAAGAATAGAAGCGTTGGATTCATACAAAATGATGATGATGAGTGCGAATGTATTAAGAAACATTTGATAATTTCGCACATAATTACTGCTACTATCGACAAAAATTTGAACGTATATCGTCTTAAAAGTTAAACTCAAATAGCTGAAGAGCCACGAAGCCGAAGGTGATACCAGTAAAACGAGCGACATATTGTGTTCCATAATTTTTTTTTTTTACATAGTCACCACCATTCTCAATACATTTTTGCCAAGAATTCAATGACCATCTCTGCTTTTGACGTACGTCCATGAAAGGGGTTGGTTTCTTAGAGTCTCATACCGTCAATATCTGGAACAGAGATATGGAACTTTTAGATCGTAATGGTTCGGTCATCATATCGATGCACTTTTCAATCCCTTCTGATTCATTCGGGCAAATAAAAAAATAGGTAGCATTACGTGTGGAACGCGTCTCGTAAATAAAATAACATGATGAGTTTTAAAATGTGTGACAGTAAGAATTACCATTTTATAGGCAATTTTAAAATGGTTATGCAAAATAGGGATACAACTAGGTGCTATTTCATGGTTCTATGGACAAATTAATCTTTAGTTGACCTTTGACAACTAAATATTTTCGTTTACTAGTCAAATAGAAATGTTACTAGCTAAAGCCACATGATTTTTAGAATATGACATCTTCGTTTTGTGACGAGTATGTATATCATAAAGATTTTTCTGTATATTTTTAAATAAGTGTAATTCTAAATATACAACAATTTTATGTTGATACTTGAAGATATAAACATTGTTTTCTTCAAAGTTTTTTTAGAAAGCCTTCATTTAAAAAAAAGTATATTGTTCTATTAAACTTATATTGTTTAAATAATTTAACTTTGTTCATTTTATTTTTAAAAAAAGTGGAAAAATATTTTTCACTTAGTATTGAGTCTTAGAAGATTGTCAGTGAAAGAAATACAATAGCCGAAACATAAGCGTTTCATTATTTCTAGTCGCCATTTTGAAAAATCACTCGCAAATGCGACTATTTCACCCGCAATGTAGAGCCCTGCTTTTGGACTTGCTCGGTCATGTGTGTCAATACTTATATTTTCTATAAAAGTTTCTATGTTTGCGCCTCTCCATTTTTTTCAAACTGCATTTTCTTCGGGGCGCGAGGTTAGTTCAACGATTGCATTTTTTTGTGGGCCGTTTTAATGGGGTTTTAACCAGTAAAATAGCTAATAAGGGGTCAAAGTTGATAGAAATTGAAACTTAAGTCGATTTTACGTTCCCTTTTACGCATGCGTTGTGTACGTTAACGTTAGTCTATTTCTAGCTATTTCATATCTAGCTGACAATAGCTAAAACGATGAGAAGTATATATTTTACTTTCGGTTTCGATTCTAGCTGATGCCACCCAAGTAATATTTTTTTAATTACTAGGATATATTGGGTATAATAAAATAATCAATACAGAATTGGTTCTATAAAAATGAATACAAAATAAGATAAATTAAAATATCATATGTAAGCGAATTTTACGATCGGGCAGCGCCGGGCGTCATACTAGCCTAATATATCACACTCACTATATATATATATATATATATATATATATATATATATATATATATATAATGTGTGTGTGTGTGTGTGTGCTTCTGCATGTCTCCATTTTTTCGAGTAATATCGTAATATCGTAACCACTTGCAATCGTTCTGCAGAGAGACTACTGAGACAAAAACAACCCTATCCAGCTTAGTAAGAATCCTGAAAGAAAATAACATAAACTTCTCATCAAAATGGAAAATATTTAAAAAATCTAAATCATACAGCCCAGGCTCTAAATACTGCCTGCTTTGCAACGCAGAGGCGACCGAGATTATAACGGCACCGAAAAAATTAAATATTCTCAACTCTAAACCAGAGATAATTTGAAGTTGCAGACACAAAAGAAAAATCAAATACGAAAACACCCTAAACACCGCCGATAAAGCACCACCAGACAAGGACTAATATCTATAACCTTACGGCTAACCCTACAGTCATTTAACATCCCCCACATGCGAATCCTTACCCCTAGCAAATCGCTTGTACCCTCCATTTTCTCCCCGCTACTCTCGCCACAAGGACTTTAATTTTTAAATATAATCTTTAAATACAATCTTTAAAAATAGGGCATAATATAATCTTTACAACATCAGACCCACGTTAACTGATTCAAGATTGCAAGATTAAATTTACGCTATAAGTATTTCATTCGTAATCTTACAGACGGTTATGTCTAACCAAATTTTCATATAAAGGCACATCTAACATTTAGCATCGCCTATTAAATCTCCCCCCAATAAGCCATTCGTGCTAGTTATATCCAAATCGTCTTCTCAATTTAAAACCAAATCTTAATATACTTATAAGTAACTAAAAATCGTTTTCTTCCTTTCGCCTGACATCAACCCTGAAACCAAAAATAAGTATCCTGATATCCCCCCTTTTCTCCACTTACAAAAACCCTCCACAAACAGAACAAATTTAAACCACTCCACACTGTATCCGTAAAGACATAAAACTTATGCAATAAGAAAAAACACTCCTAACCCATTCAAAAACGAAAAATATTCATATTTAAATTTACTAACATTTAACGGCCATGGCAAATAATTCTTAGCCCCATCAAATTCTCCCAGCCAAACACATACCCTATACCTCTATCTCCTGACTAAAAATCCATACAGCCATTTAAGTCCCACCGCCCCCTGTCCCTACTAATCCATAGTGTATGTTCGTCTTTACCACTCACCATTTTTATATCACACTTTATATAATGCACTCCTTCTTTATCTTAGAGTTCCATATACTTCCCCCAAACAACATCAATAATTTTATTTATTTATGTCGTTCCTGATTAATCACTCGCTAGGCGTCACATCCCCATTATGTTACCTAGCATCTTCTCTACTCTTCTGATGAAAAGCATTAGCCTTCGAAATACCTTGGTTTAAAGAGTCCCCTTTATCCTCCAACTAAATGTATGTATATCCTTATTAAATAAATGGATCATTCTATATTCACCAATATATAGTTTTTGTAACATCATTTTCCACTCTAATTGTCTCCTACATAAGCTCCATTGAAATTTGTTGAGTTTTGTATTATACTGATAAATCTCTTCTTATAAAATTGAATTATATATATAGTAAGTTAGAAAATATATATAGCAATTAAGCCATGTATAATATTCCGCGTTTCATCCACGCTAGGATTCATCAGGCTGATGATTCCTAGCGTGGATGAAACGCGGAATATTCTTTTTAGTTTAATTGCCATATATATTTTCTAACTTACTATCTAGTTCTACCTATGTATTGAGCACTGTTGAAGTAAATACTTAAAGTTTACGCATAAATTTATACTTTCGTATATTAATGTATGTGATTAAATTAAATAATCATACATATATATATATATATATATATATATATATATATATATATATATATATCAGTTATAAAAATAGCTGCTAAGGGGAGGGGCAAAATTTAAAAAAAAAACGGAACTTGGTAGGCATAAGTTTACTTAAAATGCTATTGTATGTGCGCAAATATAAATATGTAAAAGTCTGTTCATTTTTAACTATTTCCTAGCCGTCTGACGATAGCTTAAAAGGGAAAGACCAAGGTTAGGGGCTAAATATTTGGGTTTCGATTCTAGCGGACTGCACTAAAGTCATATTATATTTTGCTTTTGAAATCACTCCTATATATCCGGTGCAATATAATAATGAATACAGAATTAGCGTATAATTAAAAAAAATAGATCTGCATTAAACGAAAATATATTTAAGTGTATTCTACGACCGAGCAACGTCGGGCTCTCTGCTAGTATATGTAGCATTTAAAAATGCTATGCTGTGTTATTACTGCCAATAACAATAACTGATGTTGATATTCATAATGTTTTATTCATTTAGATAAATATTGCTCACATTTTCGAATGAAAATTCTTTGTGCAATTGAACTGTGGTTATGATTTTAGTAAAATATGAGGTAAAATAATTTAAGGTAAAGGTGTGAGAGTCATGTATGAGGATTCGTTTCCATTGGTTTCCGTCTTGATATTTCTGACTTGTATCTGCGCATGCGTATAACACATTCCTATAACAAACATTGATCTTCCGTCTCTTTTTTTATTCTTTTATTCTTTTCCTGTTTTATTTTTTATTCTTCGCTCTTGAATTTTTTTTCTGCTTTTGTTTCTTTTCTTTTTTGCTTTCTATTTCTTTTTTATGTTGTTTTCATATTTGTTTTACTTTTATCACTTCCACTTTTTATGTTGTTTTTTGTTTTTGTTTTTGTTTTCTTCTTTTCCTTCTTTTATCCCTCGTTCTATTCCTTACGTATTTAGTTCATAATGGACATCTGTTTTTCTTTTCTGTTCATTTATTTTTATACCATTGGTTTTCGCTTCAGCATCATTTTATTACTTTTTATTCGTATTTTATTTATTGTTGCCTGTTTATTCACGTTTATTTTGTCTTTTATTACATGTAAGCATTGCTCTTATAGATTTCCCTTTACATTTTTACCGAAGATATGGCTTCAAAAAATTACTTGTATAAAAATCCGTTTGTGTCAAACCGGAGGGTATTACATATTTTTAGCGTGATTTTAATTTTCCCCGCAATGCATATATATATATATATATATATATATATATATATATATGTGTGTGTGTGTGTGTGTGTGTGTGTGTGTGTGTGTGTGTGTGTGTACGAGGAGCATTCCGAAAGTAAGGCTCCTATTCTTATTTCGTTCGAATGGATCAGAGAGGAATGCAGACCGCGTTGTTATAATTACAGAACTCATACATTCATGAGCTGAAAACTTCCTTTCTCTATACCCATCATACATGTTTAAAAGTCAAACACGCCTAACGAAGGGAAGTATTTTCCGAAGTATTGCAACACGGGTATGCTACCTGATCACTTGACGCAAAAAAGAATGTAACATGTAAAATTCTATATAAAAATGTAATATATAAATAACAATCGCATATATATATATATATATATATATATATATATATTGAATCAGTATACATCAATATATACATATATATATATCGAATCAATATAAATATATATATATATATATATATATGTATGTATGTATTGAATCAATAAAGGTGAAACGATGTGGCTGCTTCCACCATTATAAATTAATTTGCTTCAGTTTGTGTATATTCGTTACATCTCTGCACTGTATTGCCTTATATAAGCCTTAATTTCTGAAAATTGTTTATTTAAAAAAAGCATACCTGATCGCACTAGTTTTTTCTTTTTTTAAATACATTTAATTCTTCCCAAAATCCTTTATTTTTTATGGGTGTTTGGCCTTTTGGCTAAGATTAGAGTGTGAATTCTGTTGTGTAAACATTTGTATATATATTATTTAATTGGAATTCATTATTGAGATGAGTATTATTTATTAATTTTTATTCATTACAGACTATTATCCTCATCTTTTTAAGCTGTTGTTTCACGACGTTTCGGCCAAATATTCCCCTGGCCTTCGTCAGGTGGTAACCGCCACGGGATAGGAACTCCGAATCTCCTAACAGCAATTACTGCCATCCATATTTGTTGTCTCACCACGTTTTGGACAACTAAGCCTCTGGCCGGCTTTGAGTAGGACTGAAACCGCTATCTTTAGACAATTCTAACCTGGTTAGGTCGTCGGCATCCATCAGTCTAGATAACTATGGGATTGCGCTTGTTACCACCTGACGAAGGCCAGAGGAATAGTTGGCCGAAACGTCGTGAAACAACAACTTAGGATAACAGTCTTCAATAAATAAAAATTAATAAACATTAGTTTCTCAAAATAAAATATATAAATCAACGTGTAGTATATGTTCTCCACAACATCAGCGATATGTGATGAGATAAGTTTTCGTATGAGTAACTTTCTTGAAAATATTAAAAATACGAACTGAGAAATAAGCAACTAGAGAAAGTTCTGTTGTATAAGTGAACTAGCAGAGGCACACAGCCTTATCTGATCGTAAAATTTTAATTTATGCAGAGTTCCTATATATATATATATATATATATATATATATATATATATATATATATATATATATATATATATAGTGTAACATTTTGTTGAAAATTCAAACACTCACGCTTTTTTTTGTTTTTTTGTATTCAATTTTCACCCCAAACAAGGCACAGTGCCACTTTGAAGCAGGGGGCTACTATCAGGGACTTAATTAGCGGGGTCATTATGAAGGGAGATGAGTAGAAAGATGTTTGTTGACATTACACTTGAACTTCTGCATATCGTTGCAGTTGGAAAAGCAGAATCCCGGAAGGGAGTTCCAAAGACCCGCAGTTCTGGGGAAGAAACTATTGGAGTAAAAGGCTTTCTTGCACCTAGGGATCTCTACTGTAAAGAGATGAGACTTAGTAGCTTGTCGGGTTTGTCGGGGGTAGTTACGTCGGGGAGGTACAAGTGTTTACAGTTCGTCAGAGCATTCACCATTGAAGTATTTGTAGAACAGGCAGAGGGATGCAACATCTCGTCGATGGGACAGAGGTGAAGCCTAGATGACAGTTCAGGACCTATCAGGTTGGCGACTCTCTTTTGAACCCTGTCCAGGAGCGAGAGACAAGAAGCAGATGCACCATCCCAGATGTGACAACAGTACTCCATACATGGGCGAATGGTTGCCTTATAGAGGTATAGGATACTGTCAGGCGTAAGTAGTTTTCTGGCACGGTAGAGGGAGCCAACCTTCCTTGCAGCAGCCTTGGCAATGCTCTCAATGTATCTATTCCAGTTCATATTCCCTGTAAACGTTAGGCCGAGGAGTTTAAAAGAAGTACTTTCAGGTAATGTGTTCTCTTTTTTATAAGTTTCATTTATCTCCTGGATTTTTCTATTACACCTGTTTCATTGATGAGTAGGCAATTTTACGATTTATGTTTCCATAAAAATATCCTGTCCCCATCAACTTCTTCAGATGTTTATCCATTAGATTTTACAACAAAAGGTATATAATATATATATATATATAACTACTTAATTTACTCACATAAAATTAATATACGAAAGTATAGATTTATGCGTAAACTTTAAGTATTTACTTCAAAAGTGCTCAATACGTAGGTAGAGCTAGTTAGTAATTTATAAAATATGAATTACTATATATATATAATTAAGTTCAGCTCTGGCTGGTTGGCAGGTTTCTGCATATATATATATATATATATATATATAAATAAAATATATGAATAAAAAAAAAAATATATATATATATATATTTTTTTTTATTCTTTATCGATTATTATATATTTTATTGTACTCAATATTTTTTTTATTGTTTGGTGCATCAGTATCTGTCCACATTTCGGAAGAGATTCTATCCGCCATGCACCTCCTGTGGCATGTGGCCAGTAGCGGGACGGCACCTTACTTGATTAGGGCTGTTCAGCTTAAGGAGGGCGGTAGCTGTTCGATGGGGGTTAAATAACTCCTCCCACTGTCATAGAATAGCTCCTGCACGACAATTTAGCTTCAGGTTTATAACCGGTAACAGCCATCCATCTGATTGGTATGGATAAATTGAGTTTCCCAAGCATTAATATCCCCCTCTCTGATCTCGGTGTACTCCGGAGGAATGGTGGGGCCAGTACGCCTGAGACCAGCCCGACCGCAGTTGCGGACAGAGACTGTGGAAAGTACCATACTGACCTGCCTGCGGGGAAATTTTCTATAGGGGTTGTTTCCCCTGGCCTTTGCTGAGCCAACAAAGCAATGGCGCCCCGCACATGGTTTAGCTTGCCTGCTTAAACAAAGAACCGGGGCATGGCAACTTGGAGCCACGTGTGAGAGATTAGGAGATGGTTGAGGACCAGTGACACTCGTCCACCCCCAAAAAGGGCGTAGCAACCGAGCTACAAATGTGTTACCTCTTCCATAGCCCCCTATACCTCGAAAGAGCCATTGCAGTACGGGCGGAGAACAAAAGACTATTCAGGTAGGCCGGGTCAAAAAATTCAACACGCTACAAATACGATGCACCGACCTAGACATGCGATGTCAGCAACCGACAATGTAGATCAAAGATAGGTTTACTCAGCAACAGAAGACGATGTTCAACCACCTCTACAAGCGCAACCCCATAGTTTTCTAGACTGATGGATGCCAACAACGGCATATATATTAGTTGTTTCCTAACTAATAATAATAATAATAATAATAATAATAATAATAATAATAATTATATATATATATATATATATATATATATAATTTGAGTGCCATCAGATAAAATAGAAACTGAAACCAAAACTTATTAAGAATTTTTGGTAAAATTATTTATTACAACATTCAAGCACACAAACAAGCAAGCAAGAACACCAGTACAGCCCACGGAGTTCTATAATTACTAAGATTACGTGCACGAAGATTTCTTGTAGTACTCGTACAGTTATTGTGCATATGCATGTGTGTTGTGCATGTGTGCACATGTATATTTTGATTGCTGTATTACCATAATGTCTATCTATTCGAGCATGTGCGTTTTCTTTTGGATTGCATTTCATTAATATCATTTATAATTGATTTATGCTCGTAAAGGTGGCTGACAGTTTCTAAGATATCACGAGTGTCAAAGAAGTGTTCTAAGATTTCAACACGCTCTGTGTCAATGCGAGATCCAATCGTGTGCATAGGTTACTGCGTGTTAATGCACGTATTCGTTTGTGTTAGTATTATGATTTCCGTGTATTAGTTTAATTTCAAAATCACCTATATTTAATTCTCATTGACACCTTACTTGACAAAGCAATTAGACCTACACAACTTTGTCGTTGTTTCAGCTCGAAAGTGTAAAAGCCCACTTACAGAATAGGAAGAAAAAAAAAACAACGCTGTTGTTTAATTAACATAGATTCAGGATGTTTTAATGTCAAGGTCGATTACTATCGGTAAAAAGAAAGAAAAAAAAAACAATAATCCAAAAAGAAATCAATCCGCGCGTCCTATTTCATGATAGTTGAATTGATTTAGAACAAAAACATTAAATTAAATAAAACTTTTACGAAATAGAAATTTTTAACAAAAATTACTTTTAAAAAATCTGATTATAGAAATAAAAAAACAAAGAATCGTCGGATGAAAACGATTTGATAATAAAAAATCTTTTAAAAATTAATTTCATCATCACACAACTGAAATGTTAAAAGAATGCCCTACTTTTCTAAGAAAATAATGATAAAAAAATAAATATTTGTTTTAATGTTGAGCTGTTTTATTGATCGAAACTGTTAAAACGTAATGCGATGTATTTCTTAGATTTGCATGGAGACGGTTTACCGTTTATTATTATAGCAAGTGTCACTGGTACGTCTCTCTCTCACTTTCTCTCTCTCTCTCTCTCTCTCTCTATATATATATATATATATATATATATATATATATATATATATCTTTATCTCTGTATGCATGTCGATTTGCTAAGGGATGAAATCCGGACACTACTATATAGCTTAATTGCTATAAATATAGTTTCATAACTTACATTAAAATGTAATGCGATGTATTTCTTAGATTTGTATGGAGACGGTTTACCGTTTATTATTATAGCAAGTGTCACTGGTACGCCTCTCTCTCACTTTCTCTCTCTCTCTTTCTCTCTCTCTCACACACACTTTCTCTTTCTCTCTCTCACACACACACACACTTTCTTTCTCTCTCTCTCTCTCTCTCTCTCTCTCTCTCTCTCTCTCTCTCTCTCTCTGTATGCATGTCGATTTACTAAGGGATGAAATCCGGACACTACTATATAGCTTAATTGCTATAAATATGCTTTTATAACTTACATAGCTTTAGAGAAAATGCACACACTATTATCAGACGGAAATACATATGCTCCGACAGACTTAAAATCTATACACAGAGGTATTGATACCTTCAATAAATCTATAAAAAAACTTATCAAAAACGATAAAAAATGGACAGCTTACATAGAATACCACCCCACTATCCCTGTATTATACCCCCCCAACAAAAAAACACATAAAGAAAACATCCCTATGCGACCCATAGTCTCGGACATCGGAAGTGCCACTCATTGGATAGCACGAGCTATTGCCCATATTATAACGCCACTAATGGGCACCGTTAGTACATCACATATTAAAAACTCTGGCGACCTTCTAAATAAAATGAAAAATATTGACATCCGAAAGAAAACAATGCACAGTTTAGATATAGTTTCCCTATACACCAATATCCCTATTAAAAATTGCTAAATTTACTCCACAAACACCTAAACAAAATTACAATCGATCTACCCTTTTCCTCGGACACATTATTACAAATAATAGAACTTATCACTGATACAACCTATTTCCAATTCAATCATTCCTATTACAGACAAAGATTCGGACTCCCTATGGGTAACCCCCTAAATGGAGTACTAGCTTGCCTATTTTTAGAATTTTTAGAGACCAGCTCTTTCAAATTCAGACTACCTAAAAAATGCACATAGTTTAGATACATAGACCATATCATTATTTTTCTCCCCATAAACGCACTAATAGAACAACGCAGAAATAAATTAAATTCAATGGAACATTCATAAAATTTAGACACGAATCCAAACAAGACAACTCTCTAGCGTTTCTAGATTTACTCATCATCAGTTCAGAAAACGATATGAGTTTCAAAGTTAATAGAAAAACCACACAGTCCCCAATATCTTGATGATGAAATAAAACATATCCCGAACGTTTTAAAAACATTACAATATCCGACTTATTTAATTTCTAACACGAAGAAAAAAGCCACCAAAAAATATATTCAAATACAAACAAACAGAAAAATAAAACCTCCCTACTAAACAGATGTCTTTTTATTCCTACTAATTCTAATAATACAAAAATTTGCGGCACTCAATAGACTTGGTATATATTTGATGCAACCAGCTTCTTTAACAATAGAACAAACATTAAAAACCTTTAACGCCACCAAACATATATAGCTGAAACGCAACGTAAATTAGGTATAAGACAGTGAATATAAAAGATACATAAAGAATGGAAACTCCTTAAATGCACTTTTCTGCCATTGTGCTGATAATGATCCCTCGTTTAACTTTGATCATGCAAAAATTATCAAATTCGTTGTAGATAGAGCTAAACGAAGACTTCTACAATCAGCACTTATTTCAAATACTAGCACCATCACGCAAAGAAAAGGTTTCTACAATGTAGCCCTTATTATAGGAAATATAATAATCAGAGATCAAAATATGAATACAGATCCAGGATAATCAGTCTATATGCGCCTAACCGTCTCTCCCTATATAATTCAAACAAAATAAATAAGATAAAGAAAAAATTAAATGTGCATGTCCATATGTATTTTAATAATCGTTTTAATGTGTATGTATAAGCATAGAATAATCCAACCTTGATGCACGCACATTAATAGTTTCGGCCTAGAATGGGAAGGACTTCAGGAGTTTTCCCCCTTTTTTACTCGCATGTGGTCTGTAATCGTTTTTCTTCTACATTTTTCCTACGAAATCCTGATGATGACCCCTGAAATAAGGACGAAACGATGATTACTAGCTAAACTTATTGAGATTCGATGTTTAGCTATACTGACGAGAAGTGAAACTTCGAAACATGCCATGTCTATAGATAACTCAATTGTATGCACGTACAAAATATTTAAATAAATATTTAAATGATAAATTAATTACAAATAATATGTCCCAAAAATATGGGGGCGACTACAATACAAACAAAGGACAGAAAACCTCCCCCTTTAAATAACTCAGGTAATGAAAAAAAAACACTGCAGAATCGTTAAAAAAATAATTAATAAACAATCTGATATATATATATATATATATATATATATATATATATATATATATATATATATATATATATAAAGATAAAAAGAAAAGAACATGTCGCTCCACTTGGATGCAAAAATCCAAATAAAACTCATTATTCTTAGTAATAACTTATGTTTCTATTGTACTATTTACTCCCTGAAGCTTTGAGAGTTTCCTCCTTATATACGCAATATTTTAGGTACACACACACACACACACACACACACAGATACATATATATAAATGTATATATAATATTACTTGATATATATATATATACATATATATATATATATATATATATACGTTTTATTTTTTATTACCGTTTTATCTGTTTACTTACACATGTTTCGGTTACCGAATCGTATTAGCGATCCAGTAACCTCGTCAGACTTTACAGAAATGGTTATTATGATTTGGAAAAATGATATTAGAAGGAGTACAAAAAAGCGTACTACTCCTTTCGTACTCCTTCTAATATGATTTTTCCAAATAAATTTTTTTTAATGTTTCACCCTTTTGGTGTCATCGATGTCTTGATGAACATACCTACCATTTTTCTTTATCTACATTGTATCAGTCTGACCTTCATCTTAAGATTTCCTTCGCCTGTACTTAGAATAAGAGTTCTGACCTTGCTTAGTACCTTCTTTAGGGTACATTTTGGAGCATCTATTTTGGATCGCATATGGCCAACTTGGATTCAATGATTCACATGGTACGTGCTCCATATTTGGCATCAATTTTCCGTGAAGATCAGAGTCTTCATCTTTCTCAGAAATATCTGCAGATATGCTTTGGTTAAACGTTTTTCTTTAAGGCTTGCCAGGTAAGGATGTTAGCATGCAGCAGTTTGTTCTACTATTCAATGCTGTACAGGAAAGCCTTCAATTTGCCAAATTCACCTTTTCATTATAAATTCCATTAGCTTTTAAGCTTCTGTCTAAAGACCCTGTCAACAATATCTGGGCGATTCTAATGTCCTTAAAGAATTTTTTTTGTAATTTTTGGATTTCTCGTGAAAGTGATGAAGAGGTCATCTCGGTCCATTCGCCGAACATAAAGCCCACCACTTTGGCGCTCAAACTTGTATCGAGGGCCTCTTGTGTAAGTTGCTGGAAAGACCACTTGTTGACAAAACTATTATGGATTTCCATCCTCTCTAAGCATTGAATCCCTCATAATTGTCAGCTCTCAAGGTCTCAGTAATTGTAAACGTACACATCCAGCAGCCATTGTTGAAACAACTTTCGGTACCGGAGAAAATAGGTTCCAGACCGAATCATCAAATGGTCAGAATAAAACTGACGAAAACGACATAATTTTATAACCGTGCCCTTTATCGTCCCTCCAAACACACATAACAGTGGCACGAAATAATACTTATGTCATGGGTAAGAGCCGTAAAGACTCAGAAGGGGAGAGAATAGCGTATCATCCAACTTTCTCCCACATCAGTACTGAGAGTACTAAAATACTAGCAAGATTTATTGTCAACACATTTATCAAAAAAATTGTCAATGCCATTATTATCTCAATGGTAAACGGTTGAGACGATAATGTAAATTGGGATGCAATATTTTTCGTAAGAGGCTGATTGAAGTGGACATTCGGAAACATGTTGTTACTCAGATTAAAGATAACATCGCCTGCTTTGTCAATGATTGAAATGAATAATATTAGTTGTAGTAGTATTGATAATAATAATAATAATAAGAAGAAGAAGAAGAAGAAGAAGACGAAGAAGAGAAAAGAAGAGAAAAGAAGAAGAAAAGAAGAAGAAAAGAAAAAGAAGAAGGAGAATATAAGAACTATGATAATAGTAATCATAATGATAAAAATAATAACAAGCAGAATCCGTGGAAATTCCACGGTAGGTAAAAATTTGTAAAACACATTATAAATAAAATTAATAAAAAAATAACATAAACCAGATAACAAGGAATTTAAAACAATTTTTATGCAAATTACTTTTAACCTTTAAATGTTGAAAGAATTCATTTTAAAAAATTACATTTTTTTTCAATGAAAATTCAACACATAACACATTATTTTTCTTAATAATTTTTTATAAGGGAACAAATGTTAATTGACCTGCACATTTTCTTTTAATTTTTGAAAAGAATCTATAATAAAAAAAAACTTGCAGTCTCTTCTCAACATGATTTTTTTTATTGCAAAATAAAATTTGAAATCGTAAATAGACAGCCATGTTTTTGTTGTTTATTTTTTTTTGTTTTGCAACTTTCGGATAGGAAATGGTTTTAATGATTTTTCACTGAGAAAGAGCGATTATAAAGGGAGATAATTTGTTTCTCACTAATTAATATTTGCGACGATGATGGTTTTATTATGAAACCGGACGTCGTGCAAGTAAAATAATTTTTTGTTGATAATAATAATAATAATAATAATAATAATAATAATAATAATAATAATAATAATAATAATTCCGGTAGAGACCAATGGCCGCTGTCGGCTAGAAATCAATGGTGGAAAATGCTATCGAAGGACGTGGAGAGTGCTGGACGTCAGGGGAGACTTGTTGTCACTCAGCTTCCAAGGAACACCACAGGTTTTCAATCAGATCTTTGATGACTTGTGTGAAAGCTCCATGTAAGCCAATAATAATAATAAGAATAAGAAGAAGAAGAAGAAGAAGAAGAAGAAGAAGAATTTTCTTGTTCCTTTCTTAATAAGTATGTACATTACGTTTTGAAAAGGGCTACATGCAATTTATAAGGGCCAAATTCGCTAACTTTCGCTTTAGAAAATCGAATCTGGCAACCCTGGACAAGACTATGACAGTGGCATCCCTTTGATGCCGTCTCGTTACATAGTTTTGCAACTTATCACTGACTGGCCATCATTCAGTTGCAGCTAATGCAGATTTGGATGCATTACTACGCCTGCAACAAACACTGTTCCAAAATAGCCGGAGCGGAAAACAATATAGTGACTCTTTATGATGACTATAGATAAGTCAGCCTCGAGTATGCGATTGCGCAGACTTTTCTGGAGTTTCTGTGTGTTGGATGACACGGAACACATTACTTTACCTCCTGGCAGATTGCAGATGTCTTGCAAGCTGATTATTTATATAATGAATCTAACTACTGTGTTTCGTGTCTAATAATATGCAGTGTCGATGGTTGTGACACTCGGAATTCCTCTTTAGCTTCAAAGCAACAATAAAAAATTCATTTGAACTCGGATATTTATGGGCTCATGGATTCTATTGTCATTAATCGGCGTCAGCCGTCTTCTTATGGGCTTCACACACACACACACACACGCACACACACACAAACACACACAAACATATATATATATATATATATATATATATATATATATATATATATATATATATATATATATTATAACAAAAACAAATAAAAACATCTACATAAAAACGCGATACATTCAGTAGTCGAACGAGGTGGTCCCGTGGTAGAGGTTTAGGCTTCTTATTATGGGGTCCTGATTTTGAATCT
Source organism: Euprymna scolopes (assembly GCF_053919585.1). Lineage (NCBI taxonomy): Eukaryota > Metazoa > Mollusca > Cephalopoda > Sepiida > Sepiolidae > Euprymna > Euprymna scolopes. The sequence continues at coordinate 108,618,770 of NC_136496.1, read as the reverse complement.
CGCTAGATTCAGCCACTCTGATGAGTCGTAGACGACGAAAAACGTGTCAGTGGATAATTATATTTTAAAAAATAATATATATATATATTATTTAGGAGTCACCTCTTATCAAGGCCCGAGGGCTACTCCAGGATGAGGGTCAATGAATGTAAATTGGTAGTATAAGAAATCGTTGTGTACAAGAACTTGGTTTACATTTAATTTGAAGGCTACTATGTTATATTCAACAATGTTCCACAGGTGGGTAGTTCTGAAAAAGAAGCTTTGTTCACGGAATCTACATTTAGATTTAAGCGCAGATAGAAAATGGGGGGAATCATAATTTGTGCTTTTAGCTAGTCAAGTGTTTTTGTGTTTGTGAAAGTTTGGTAAGGGGGGAACTCTAGATTGGAGTTCAGTCGAGCACTTCCCATAAAAATAACCATATAGCTGTACAGGCTCGCAACGTCACTTTTGTGAGAAAGAGGTTGCAAGGAAGAGAAAAGAGCATTACCTACTAGGTTTAAGAGACAGTTTTGAACCATATATATATATATATATATATATATATATATATACTTAAAAAGTCTGGCCTTGATAAAGTGTCGACTAAAACTTGCTGCTATTGTTTTTAATGATCTTAAATAACAGCAAGAGGAGACTTGATTCCAAATATTTCTAATATGTTATATCTCCCTCCTTTTGTAAATAGGGTACGGTTATGAATCTCCCCAGTATCAAATAATCTTATACACTGTGAAATTTACTTTATGTATGAAAACTAAAGAGGGGAGATATAAAATGTGAGAAATATTTGGAATCTTACTGTTATTTCAGATCAGCTCCAATTTTGCTGCTTTGGTTGTCTCCCTTTTGGCCTGTCAGGCCATAAATACGCACACACACACACACACACATATATATATATATATATATATATATATATATATATATATATATATATATGCATCCAAAACCAAACTCCTATCCATACATCATCAACGCTCTGATCCCCAGCTGGCATCAATTGTGATGGATGGCTCTCGTCTGGGTGAGGCAACGTGTTTTGACAAGCTTCTGGGTTTGACCTTTACTCCTGATCTGAAATGGAACACGTACATGAAGTCTGTTGCCAAAGTCGCTAGAAAGATGGTGGGATCCTTCTACCGCTCCAGAAGATATCTCACTACTGATGCAATTCTCTATCTATATAAAAGCCAAGTACGGCCAAGGATGGAATACTGTTGCCATATCTGGGCAGGAGCTGCCAAAAACAGCCTATCCTGCCTTGACAGAGTACAAAATAGACTTCGTGGTTTAGTGGGGGATGCCCTTTTCTCTACCCTGCAACCCCTCTCCCACAGAAGAGACGTTGCGAGCCTATCCTTGTTTTATCGTTATTTTCATGGCAGGTTCTTGTCTGCACTCCAATCCCTGGTCCCCCCTCGCCAATCTTTCACGAAAAACACCCGTCTAGCCGAATCCACTGTGAAAAATTTCCCCCACTCTATATCTGTGCCTAAATCAAAACGCGGATTTCATGAACAAAGCTTCTTTTTTAGAACTGCACGCCTGTGGAACTCTGTTCCGTCTGCCTGCTTCCCTCCGGACTACAACTTGGATGTCTTCAAGTCTAATATTAACAAATTCCTAATGAACCGCCCCCTTAAGTAAACACTTCATCAAATCTCCTCACTAACGTAATGTACTTGCTATAACCCTTATCCCTGAGTGGCTTCAGGGCCTTGATAAGTAGTGATCACTGTGTAAATATATATATATATATATATATATATATATAAGAGAAAGAGAGAGGTTGGAAAGAGAGACACAGACAGACAGACGGAAAGACAGACTTTGTGATTGATCTAAAAATGCATTACTCTTAAAACTCATCGATACAAACACATTCAAGGAGTGGACATAAAATTCTGATTCCCTAAGTAATTTCATTTGGCTGCTAGGATCTACTCTAACCACCAGCACTAAAAAGCAATAACGTTTATTTTTACATTTCGTCTTGTTACAAGTGTCTTCTCTGTTTCTTCCTTTCTACATCGCCATGTCTCTTCGCCATAGAACACCAGCTTCCGGTAGACACCCGTCTGCGCGTGCGCAAAAGTACATTTTTATTTGTTTCTTCTTCCGTTTATCCGAAGTCTCAGACTCTACATTGGCGTTCAACCTTAATTTATGTCAAATATTGCGAAAGAACTACAAATACACGAACAGCGTTTTCGGTTCTCAAAATGGAGGTTAGCTATGCTTACCATCTATTATTATTATTATTATTATTATTATTATTATTATTATTATTATTATTATTATTATTATTATTATTATTTATTTATTTATTTATTTATTTATTTATTTGTGTCCGTTCGTTTATTGTTTTTATTATATCCCTTTTATGTTTTGTTTTCTGCTTCTTCTCGTTTACTCAATTAACTGTAATTGGCGCTGATAGATAGAGAAATTTTTGAGTGGGTCCCACATTTATTGATGTGGTAAACGTGAGTTTAAAAAGAGAAAGTTGTCATACAAAATTATGTACAAATATCAAATACTGGTTGTTAAAAAGTGAAATTTTAAGCTGACTCATAGTGAAAAGGGCGCATTCATACACACGCATGCACACACACACACACACACATATATATATATACTCTTTTAGGTTTTTCCTTTTTTATTCATATATATATATATATATATATATATATATATATATATATATATATATATATATATGAATTAGAAAGGAAAAACCTAAAAGAGTAAAAACAAAACTAAAACCAACGTTTCGTCCCTATTTCAGGGGACATCATCAGGATTTCTAGGCGAGGATGTACAGGAAAACGGTCATATATCACATGCGAAAGAGGAGAAGTTCAGTTCTCTTTCTGTTCTGGAGAGAAGAAATTTCATGATGAAAAGAGAATGTTTATCCTTTTTTATTCACATAACGTCTAAAGCAATGTTTATATCTTGTTTTATTTTATTCACACATATATATATGTGTGTGTGTGGGGGGGTGTTAGACTATCCGTGACCCGTTGGGTCAGTATATGTTATAACTAGCTATGGAATAGTGAATATACAGAATAAATGTACAAAAATGCGAGTCAAGAGAATTAATGTAGGAACGCGCAGAAATTGATTGGGCGAAAACCAAGATGGCGACCAGTGAAAACAATACGCAATACATAGGATCATAAAAATCGTAACATCATTGTACTTAGATGAAATGTAAAATCCTTACTATAAGATGGTTTTAATCTGTTGGAAAAATTGAAAAAAGAAAGACAAAAAGGAAAAAAGATACAAGGAAGGAGTGTGCACTGTACACGCCGTCCTATTTTTTGTTTGTGTTTTAACAGGCTTAAAATATCGGGAATCATAATTATAAAAGTAATAGTATACGGTGAAATCTTTTGAAAACTAATCTTTAAAAAATAAGCCCCCCCCCCACATGTTTTGGAGTGTTTCTACGTAGTTTAAAGACATGCTAACGATTACATATATATATATACAGTAAGTGATCTCAAACTAAAAAATCTTTAATTTTTATTATTTATTATCTTTTAATTCTTTTATTTAATATTATCTGGAAAAATCTTGAAACGTATCAGCAAAGAAAAAGTAGATTTTGATTTCTTTTTTGGAGGTAAACTATGTTGAGTCGTTAACACACAAAATATTGTTTTTAAAATTATATAATCGATCAAGTAGTTTTTTGTTTTGTTTTGTTTTTGTTTGTTTTTTTTTACATTAGGAAAACATTCGTTTTGTTTTTCCTGTTTAAAAATGATTCCAATTTCGATGAAAATATAATCGAAATAGTCGTTTTAAAAACTTGGGATTGGGATGCTAAAAACGTACATGGGGTTAGGAGAAGTCTTTTCCCGTAAAATAGAAAGCAGTTTTGAAAAATTCTGTACACGGATTTTTTCGAAACAAATATTGTTCACCACTGCTTTCTATTGTTTTAAATAAAAATAAAAGGTTTATAATGTATGAAGTTATAAAAGCTTCTATTTATATTGTTTACAATGAAAAGGTTTTATTGTTTAAAATTATTACAGGTTCAATTTATATTGTTTAAAATTTAAATAAAAAATTTTCTGTAAACATTGTTTAAACTAAATAAAAAATTATTTTTTTAATTTTTTTTCATGGGGGTCACAACTTATCAAGGCCCGGAGGCCACTCAGGGATAAGGGTTATTGCGTGTACAGTAATCAATGAGATAGTATTGTAGTAATCATTAGTATTGGGGATTTGATAGAGTGTCTTACTTAAGGGTGCGGTTTGTAAGGAATTTGTTTATATTCGATTTGAAGACATCCAAGTTGCAGTCAGGTGGGAGAGAGTTCCACAATCATGCACTTCTGAGAAAGAAGCTCTGCTCATGGAATCTACGTTTGGATTTAGGCACAGATAAAGAGTGGGGAAAATTATTGACAGTAGTTTCAGCCATACGGGTGTTTCTCGTGAAAGATTGGCGAGGAGGAACGAGAGATTGGAGCTCAGACGAGCACTTGCCATGGACATAACGATAAAACAAAGAAATGCTCGCAACGTCTCTTCTGTGGGAGAGAGGCTGCAGGGAAGAGAAAAGGGCATCCCCCACTAAACCACGAAGTCTATTTTGTACTCTGTCAAGGCAGGATAGGCTGTTTTTAGCAGCTCCTGCCCAGATGTGGTAGCAGTACTCCATCTTTGGACGTACTTGACTTTTATACTGATAGAGAATTGCATCAGTAGTGAGATATCTTCTGGAGCGGTAGAAGGATCCCACCATTTTCCCAGCGTTCATGGCAACAGATTTCATGTACGTGTTCCATTTCAGATCAGGAGTAAAGGTCAAACACAGAAGGTTGTCAAAACATGGAGCCTCCCCAAGACGAGGGTCATCCATCCCAATTGATGACAGATGGAGATCAGAGCGTTGATGATGTAGATAGAAGCTTCCTGATCTATATCAATGATCTCCCTAAACACATACTTAAATCATTCGTTGACATCTATGCTGATGACACGACCATCTATGGCAACACATCAAAGGCCGTAAGTGACAAAGTTCTCTCTAATTCTCGCTCCTCTGATCTTGAGCGCGTGGTACAATGGGGGAAGAGGTGGCTGGTCACTTTTAATGCATCCAAAACCAAGCTTCTATCTTTACATCATCAATGCTCTGATCCCCATCTGGCATCAATTGAAATGGATGGCTCTCGTCTTGGGTGGTTAGCGGGTCCAGTGTGGAGTTGGAGGCAAACCGACTGGCAAGCATGTTAGCCTTCTCAGTTGCAGAGCAAACAACCTCATGATCCTGGGATAGAAGGGGAATTGTTGATTGCTTATTATTTACTACACTGTTGTAGATTTTCCAGAAGTCACGGGTTCCTAATAACTGTGCTTCGATGCGTTTTTTAGTGGTTTCTATAAATTCTCTCTTAGCTGTCGCAATTTCTTTCTTACAGTTACTTCTGGCTTCTATATACTTCTGTCTGTTTGAGCTGGATTATGTCCGTTAAATCTGTGGTACGCATGCTGCCTTTGCGCTATGGCAGTTGCTCAAGTAGAAGTAAACCATTGGGGAGAGTGGGGTTTGCTATAAAATTTGGGCGTGGGAACATGTGCTTCAATTGCTATTTTGAACCATTCAGTGGTCTCATTTGCGCAATGTTCAGCAGGCAGTGAAAAGATATTTTGCCATGAGGCGTCCCTGATGAGGTCTCTGATGGCTTCCCAGCCAGCCCTTTTATAATATCTCGTTGATTTGAGCAATGGCTCTTCAGTTTTGGCTCCAGAGTTTAGGGCGATTTCAACCATCACCATTGCATGATCAGCGTTCCCAAGTGGGCTGTGGGCTTTCGTTACACAGTCATCGGGAACTGTGGCCAGAAACAGATCTAGAAGTGACGCATGTTGTTCTTGCTGCTCTGGGAAACGGGTTGGAAACGTAACCATCTGTGATAGGGAATGAGATATAGAGAAGTTATATGTAGTCATACCAGCTGCGTCTGTGTTAGAAAATCCAAGCCAATTGCTGTGGTGGACATTGAAGTCACCAAATACATGCACTTGTGTGCTAGTGTCGAGGGAAAGTGCTGTATCTATGCTGTCAGAGACTTTGTTTATTAGGGTACAGTCCTGGATCGAAGGAGAGCGGTAGAGAAAATAAATGTAGCTAATGTTATGTTGCATATTAAGTCTAAAGCACATAAAGGTTTGATCGTCTGCTTCTAGTTTAGTTTCTCTAGTCAAGGGAAGGGTATTACGAACGTAGACTTCAAGCCCGTGCATATGTCTGTCAGAGTCCTTACGGCAGAGTGGAAGATATTCAGGCATGTTAAAGTAGTTAGAGGGGATGGAGGAGTGTAGGTTAGTCTCACTTAGTGCTAAAATATCCGGGGTGTTTGTTAGGAGAAATGTTTCAACATAATTTAAATTAGTTCTAAGCCCACGGATGTTCGTTAATGCAAGCCTCAAGGGAGGAGGCAGGTTGGTTTTGTTTGAGTTTTGGCCTGGTTTTAGCGTTTTTTTTTATTGTACTGTCATTTTGTTTTTTTGTTTTTTTAGAGTTTCAGTTTAGGTAAGGGGTGCCGAACAAGTGGTTACGCAGAATACAAGACACGCAACACACAGGCAGACCATCAGTTGACCTTCCATCTACTGGAATTATGATTTTTCTTTTTTTTTGTACTAAGTAATTGTAAATATATAAAAGAATTCTTTAACTGACACAACACCCTCACTTAATATATAAAATAAAGAGATGTGGCACCAACACCTTCCACTTCCAATTTTAGCAATAATTGTGTAATAGACTAATTACATTAAGTATTTTCCGGATGTTTTCACTATTATCGAAAATAACTGTATAAATCTTAATACAGCATTAAGCTTAACTGGAGAACCGTGGTAGGATGATGGAGAGATAGAGAATTTAACGAGAAGATTGCGAAGATTGAATACTTGTAGGGACAGTCCACAACGGAAATATGTTTGCATAGAAGCGAGGAACCCGCACATACACGGGCATCCCGGTAGTTTTCTCCCAATTTTAGTTATCTGGAAATAAATCAAATCTATCTCATCAGCAACCGAATTATACTGCTTCCGTTAAATAATCAGTATCATATTGTATGAATTCAAAGAGTCTATTATTTGCATTGTTTCCGAAAATTTCCCTGTCAGAATTCTTTCTAAAGAGACATCGGGCAGATATAAGAGAGACCACGAGAAGCTTACCAACATCCTAAGCAAAAGTGATTGTCAGTCCGTGTCGTAAACCACTGGACAATTTCAACCTTCTTTCTCTTAGATATAAATAATTGCGATTGAATCAAGACTTTCTCCATTGTGATGAGACCAGACCATTTGCTAACATCTATACACATTACGCATCAACACAGATTTCATAACGAAAAAAAAAAGAAAAAAAGTTCCGTTTTAAAAGACGAGATAATATAAGGTATCGGCTGCAGATCGATATTTTCATCAGCTGTATAAAAAGAAATCTATCCTTGAAGTCATTTTCTTTTTAATTTTATTTCTCTCTTGTTTTTTTTTGTCTTGTTTTTTTTTTTTTTTTTTTTTTTTTTTTTTTTTGCAAAAACTAAGTCAACATTTCAAGTGATCTTATCCATTTTTTTTAATCGCTACGAATACCCGGATCGCAGTATCAATTGAAATGTATGCGTTTTTTTTCTCTACATGAAAGAAAAAATTGCGTTACGTCATTCGAAAGAGATATTGATTTAGATTAAAAGCTATATATATATATATATATATATATATATATATATATATATATATATATATATATATACATACATACATATATATAGACAGTGAATGGGAATTTATGGCAATCCATATATTTACACACACACTCACACACACACACTCATATATATACATATATATATATATATATATATATATATATATATATTGATGAAAAGATTATAACGATGCACTATAATAAAACGATACACTAAACCGATAGAAAAATAATAAAAAGATTAAACTAATAATATATTACACGGAATTTCAAAACACTAGTTACAAACAATAATACTATTAACCCCACCCTGAGCCATCAAATGTAGTAAATGAATGTTCTTGTCCATTCAGGGGAATGTTTTCTTAACCAATTCATATAGTACATATAGCGTCCATACAACGACAACTCTATCCAGACGTCTCGTACATCACATACTAGAAGATAGTACTATTCAACATGATATTATATAGTACATATGCTTGCTAGACAAAGACAGCTCTCACCGGGCGCTTCATATATAAACTATTAGAAGACAGGCCTTAGTAAACGTCATATTATTTCTTATAATACTAGAGTCAGTCGAAATAAGAAATATATTAACCAATAATGCATAAATCTTTTTTCTATCTATCTTCTTCTATCTATATAGTAGAGTTTTTCTCGCTCTGATATTGATATAAAAATCCTACTTTTCCTATTCAAAAATAATTGAAACGAACTTCTTTATATGCTATATCAGAAATATGCGAACGACTACATAAAGGTTTACTAGTTTACATATGTCTTTGATAAACGAGCATTAATTAATTACTTACTCATTTTTTATTGTTTAATATTAGATGATTGGGTTTATGTCACTATTATGATGAATTCTATTTATTTATAGTGTCTATTTTGCATAATTGCTTAGAATTTAAGATGAAAGAGTTTAAGAAGTCGTAAATGTTTTCTTTTATATATATATAAAGTGGCCTTGTCGATGTGTATGCGAAACATCTTTACTAAGCTCCTCATTGAATATTTTGTCAACAGAGTTGAAATTTAATATGTAGGGTATTTGGACCTGCAGGGCACTTTCGAATTGGTTTTAGATGACAAAGAATTGCTTCTAAACTATCAACATTCAAAACAAATTAGTTGACCTTGGACGACCTTGGATGACCTTGGCAGGAAGATTAAACTAAACCTATTCACCTGCACAAATCTATGTTCGCAGGTTAAATGACGTTATTTTTTTTTAATTATTTGTATACGTATGCGTGTGGTTCATATTGGAAATTATACAATAAACGATAAGGAATTTGCTCTATATTAATAAATACGCAATGTATATAAATTAAATTATCATATTCAAACGTATCTTACAACCGGGCCACGGTGAAAGGAGACGAAACAAGGGACAATTTACAAATCAATGAGTACATACATATATGTCTATAGATACATATATTTATTCAGTTGGATAAAGTACAAATGTCTTACTTGTTATGTCTGCGACAATATCCACTATTAATTTCGGAAAAAAATTCCCTTTTCAAATGGTAGACGTGACAAATCGATTCAAATCATTCTAGATGATGGAGCGGAAGTTGGATAGCTGTTTGCTACTTTTATCCTTCAAAAGCTAACCAGACACAGCCTACTAACGACTTACGTGACCTAGATACACAAAGTCATCCCACCTAATACATGTCAGCAGAAAATAAATAAATAAATAATGATAATAATAATAACAATAAAGACAACAAAATAGACAGAGAACATGCAAAATTAAAAAAGCTCACGTAAAACTACAAGTTATAAACTAAAATAAATAAATAAATAAAAATATAAACATGTTAATTATCTAATGAGACCATACATAAATCCCCTCCTCACATTTGCTTCGAGGCCCCACACAGCTATCCAACTTCCGCTCTATCATCTAGCATGCTTTGAATCGATCTGTCACGTCTACCATTTGAAAAGGGAATTTTTTCCGAAATTAATAATGGATATTGTACCAGACATAACAAGTAAGACGTTTATGCCTAATACAACTGAATAAATATATGTATATACAGGCATATATGTATGTACTTATTGATTTGTAAATTGCCACTTGTTTCGTCTCCTTTCACCAACAACAGCTATATTTCATTCCTCGCATTGTGATAACCTTCTAAATCTACTACATACCTACCCCACACAATGCTTCAAGCAAATTACATATCAATCTTACATATACATATATATATATATATATATATATATATATATATATATATATCTCACTAAAATTAAAACCAATGTATAGCAAAATCCCAAATATTTCTCTCCATCGAAGAGTGTATCGATACTCGATAGTTGACTAATACATTTTCCGAACCGTCATATTGGAACTACTCTTACGGTCTATGTTTAAAAAGAATGCTTCCACTAAAGCATTTGACCTAACGGATTGGTTAACAGTCGGCATAGGCAACTACATAATCTTCAAGAAAATCCATCAGAAACTGAAAAAACAGCCATGGTACACCCCTGAATGTGCTGCCATGATTGCTTATACAATCCACTAACTCAATTGTTTTAAAAGTGATAGGTGTTTTCAAAGTAAAGTTCTGTTTGGGACTGTAGGCAATAACAGCAAAAGGATTAAAGAAATCGCGAGAGTGTCTCATGCTAAGTCCATTAAGTTCAAAATAGAATAACAAAGGTTTTATTTATATGGGATTTGGCAAATAAAGAACAATGTTCTGGACGGATGTAGCTCCTCTATTCCGACAATTATCAACGGGTCTGAGATGATTTTGTCAGCACTAAACAAAGCCAAACTCTTTGATAAGATATTTGTATCAAACTCAACCCTATGTGATTTGAATCATTTACCTCCTGAATTTCGTCAAAAGATCAAACATAATCTGAGCGACATCCATATATCTATTTAAGACGTTGCGAAAAACATCAAGAATCTTGATACTAGCAAAGCAACTGGTGCTAATATTGTTCCAGTTATTGTACTCAAAAAGCTGCAACGAAAACTAATCAATTCAAAACTATTAAATAAATGCCTAAAGTAGAATTGCTTCCCAACACAAATGTCAATACATTCCAATTAGTCCTTTGTGCCTCATGAATAAGTTGCTAAATAGAGAAATTGTCAACCACATAAACAAAAATAACCTATTCAATGACAAGACCTGACTGTAATCTCGCATAGGATCAGTGAATCTATCGGCGTGGGCTTTCTCAATAGCTCTCCATATATCAAATATATTTGATAGGGTTTGGCATTAACGTCTACGTCATGAGATGTCCAGTTATGGAATATCTGAAAATGACTTTCCAACCATGATCCCCTTTCTCTCTGATAGGTTTTTACAAGTAGTATTTTACGGGTAGAAGTTCGAGTCAAAATATCAACGCTAGTGTGCCCTCAGGAGTCATGCTGGGCACAACTCCTTTCCTTATCTTCATTATTGATTTCCTAAATCACATACTAAATTCATTCCTCGACATATACACAAATGACACTACCGTCTATGGTAACACCCCAAAGAGCTGCCAACGATCATAACCTCTCTTAATTTCTCTTCTCTGACTTTGAAAACGTGGGGAAATATCGTCGAAATTTTGACTTTTTTGTGATGTTTATATAACTTCACTTATAATAGATTTAGATCTACGAAAAATATGATGTTTTAGTTCAATACATTTGAATTCAGTTAATACTAGCAGGACCCGTCTCTCGGTGTTGACCATGGAGATGAAAAAGAATACTTAGTAGGAAAAATATTATTAAATATTCTTTTGGAATTGATAACTACGTATAGTTTCTTAAGTAGTTATTAATCAGATAATGCAATTTTCTAAAGGTATATTAAAGTTATCAACAGGATTGTTTTAATGAAACACCTCAAAACAAACGAAAATTTGATTATATGGCGCAGAAGTATATATTTCTGAAGGAAAACTCTCCTTAAATTACCTTAAAATTATCATTAATAAAAAGTATTAAGTGAAATATAAATATAATGATAATCTGCTATTATCGCAGCTAACATGGGTTTTTGGGAATATATTTTTGAACAGTGAATATACAGTGTATACAAATACGAAGTTAAATCGTTCAAATGAATTTATGTAAGCGAATGCGTTTATGAAACGTAGCATTAGCCTTGTAAATTGTATGAAGATTTGCAAAATCTTATTTGGGTACTTGGATAAGAAAGAATTCTTTACACCATGTTATAAAGAGTTTCCTTTTATCCAAATACCCGAATTGATGTATACACCTATTATACATATGAGTAAATCTATCCATCTATCCATCTCTCTCTCTCTATATATATATATATATATATATATATATTAATATATAATTTTATACCTTCATTTTCTCTCTACTGATTCATATATATATATATATATATATATATATATATATATATATATATATGTATGTATATTGGCTGGACAGTTAGTTTGTTCAGGATATATATATATATATACTAGCAAAAGTACGCGTCGGTGAGTGGGTTCAAAAACAGCCTACAGAAAATGGACTCTGATTTATGAAAGTATGATAGGTTATGAAAAGGAAGGATTGTAAAGAGATAGCTTCGAATTTGGGGGTATCAAAACCAAAGCAAATATGATGAAATTAAAAATAAAATAGATAACCCCCATAATTTATTATACCGTACCTGTTTACACTGAAACACTTATGACATATTCTGTGGATCTATATAAAAAAAACTTGTTAAACTTTGTGACATATTTCCATTCTATGGAGATTAGATGCGAACGAACATCCCATAATTTTATTATATCATATTTCTTCAAACTGAAACATAATTATCAAAGTATATTTATGCAGATAGATATGAAAAGTCTTTATTAAAGTTTATGCCTATTTCCACTCTATGGAGGCCAGGCGCGAACGCGGACCCCATAATTTTATTATACCATCCCTATTTAAGTTAAAACATACTTATCAAATTATTCTTGTGTACATCTATATCAAAAACACTTGTAAACGATTATTTTTAATTTAAAAATATTTTATTATATACTTTGTGGAGCAGGCGCAAACGCAGACCACACAATTTTAATGAACCACATTCTGCCAGATCAAATATACCCATCACTGTGTTTCTCGATACATCTATCATTATATGTAATCAGTTTTTTAAAATAGTCAACCATATAGGAGCCTATTTGTGACCACACACGCACACACACACACACATTCAGCTTTATATATATATAATATATATATATATATATATACATATATATATAAACTGTGTGATATCGTTCAAAAAAACTAAAGAGAAAAAACATAATTTTTGTTTATGTTTTAATTAAATCAGAAAGACCCCATCCTGATCTTATAACGCGATGCATCGCTCATTAATCTAATGGGATGAAAGATAAAAAAGAAAACTACATAACGTCACTTCATGTAGGTATTGGTATAGGTCAATGGGTATACCATACATAGCTACTGTCACTAGATATCCGAAGGTAAGCCTGGGTGAGCCTGATTAGTACTAGATATAAGATATGTTAGACTACTGTTATAAACTACGCGGGAGGACGACGACAGATTCACGAAACTTCTATGTCAAGGGAGTGCAAGGCAACAACCCTACATTGATGTTATATGTATATAATATTCATATTTTGACAATAAATGCTATAATACACCGCAAATACGTGTTAATATGTGTAGTAGGAGGATGTAGTTATATGGAAGGAGAGAATAGTTATTCACACAGACACAATAGATATTCGAGATTGTTCTTGCATTCGCCTGAATTCGATTTTTCATAGTTTTTAATTACCTTCAGTTCTGTGGCAATTGATTGTTGGCCGTAAAGTACAGGCTCAGCAAATGGAGCAAAATGTGGCTTCGTGGCTGGTTTCGGATCTTATGACCGGCAGGTGATTGCATAAGCATAAAATGCTAATGGCTGTATGTATAAAATAATAATTAATATTTAATTAAATATATTGAATAATAACACGCTAAACAAGCTTTACTTGGAAAATCCTTTACAGTTTGGACTTTCTTCTGTTTTTTTTTTTGTTGTTTTTGTTATATATTTCTCACTATTATTATGATATATGTATTCTTTTTTTTTTGCACTTTTCCCATCTTTCTTTTTTCATTAACCCACTTTATCTGTCTTCTGGCCATTTTTTAACTTCTTTTTTACTGCTTGATATATATATATATATATATATATATATATATATATACATATATATATGTGTATGTGTGTGTATGTGTGTGTGGGTGTGTTTTTGAGTGTTATACATATATACGTGTGTTATATATATATATATATTGTTATATATAGTTATCCCCCTCTCTCATTTCTAAGCTAATGTCGTTAAGCCAGTTATTTTGTGAACGTATATTCTTGGCTTTACTCCTCTTCCAGACAAAGCATTTAGCTTCGAAATATCATGGCATATAGAGAGTACTTTTTCCTATTTTTTCCTTATTGAGCTAATGATATTGTTATGTAATCGCTGGGCAACGCCGGACAGAAAGCATTTATTCAGTTATCAGTTACTCTATCTATCTATCTATCTATCTATCTATCTATATATATATATATATATATATATATATATATATATATATATATATATATATATTATATGGAAAAATGCGCGCATGAAAAGTAATATTCTTAAGATTTTATTAAACCTGGAAAAGTAAAGGCAAGAAATTCAACCTAGAAAAGTAAAGAACAAGATATTCTAGTAAAGTGAAAAATAAGAATTTTTTAGACTTAAAATATTGCAGCAAAAATAAAATTTGAATATTGATAAATATTTTATTTATTTTTTGGATACAAAAACGATACACGGGATTGAACCTAAAGTCTTTCCACCAACCCCCGGTACTCTAACCGTTACGCTAACATGTCATATTGGCAAAATCGCAGTAAAAAATATTTATATACAAAAAAAGTTATGCAAAATAAAAAAAGCTTTAGTCACTTATGTATTTACTCTCCTGTTTGTGAACCCACATATTTTGTTGTAACTTTTTTTCTACTCAACCAATTTTCGAATTTTTTTTTCAAAATGTAGTTAATGAGGTGTTCTATCCAACTATATAACCTGTTTGAAATTTGGTTGCGAACGGAATTAGTGGTGGGGGTTTGAATGTGTCTCGATTCATTCAATTTCGGACTTAAGCATATATTCAACCACTACCGTGGTTGAATGATATATGTGTGTGTGTATATATAATTGTCTATCTATCTAGCTGAGTAAACAATAAATTGACTCGTGGGAAACAATGTATAGCGGGTATTGCAGGTGCAAAGAGTGGCAAGGGATCATGCTGTGACATAAATCAAACTCTGTGACCAATCAAGTTACACTGGAAGGTATGCAAACGGGGACCGGATCTGGCGTGTCAAAGGTTCCAGATTGAAGAAGCCGAGTTAATTTTAGTGAGTGGTTTCAAGACGTCGAGGAGACAAGATAGGTTAAACAGGCTTCTACTAAGGGAGTTACAGTTTCCAAATGTATGCAGAGAAACCACATACCAGATATCGTCATTCAATCCAGTTCTGCTGTGACGAAATGCCTGGAAGTGAATAAATATATATGCAAACATACAGTGTATTGTGTTTATTTTGAAATCGTCTTTGATAATAGAACTAGCTCCTCAAGCCGGTGGCGAATCCTCCCAGAAGAAACAAACAGCAGAATTTATTTTTCTAATCAATTCATAGTTAAACTGTTTTAAGTAGTGTAACTCATGCTAGAAATGTTCATAGTTTTGTCAGTTTTAATTTGAAAAAAATTATAAACTAGCAAAGGAAGATATTTATATCATAAATGCATCTGCTTTAAACATTTGTTTCTAAATTAACATACAGAATAAAATTGAAGGCCACACTCCAAAATACCCGATATTTAATAGATGGACCTCAAACCTTACTTTGAAGATAACCCTACAATAAGATTGATGTTTTCTTATATTTCAGAAAAAAAAAGTTTTTAGATAACATATTTATCTTTTCTTGTATTTCAGAAAAAAAAGATTTTAGATAATGCCAATGATTAAATCTCAAGTATCTCATAATCTATGATCTTCATCAGATGAAATTTCAAGTTGGTTTAACACATTGCCTAAATGCAATAACAGTAAGTTTATAATGTTTGACAATGATTCATATTACCCATCAATTTCTCCGAATTTGTTAGATATGGCATTGGAATTTGCTAAATCTGAAACTAATATTATATATATATATATATATGTATATATATATATATATATATATATATATATATTTTCAGGTTGACAAGAAAGTTCTTTTGGTTTTTAACTTTAAAATTCATATGAACATATCTTGGACCAAACAAAAATTTTTATAATCGAAGCAAGTACCATCAGAATCGAAACACTTTTGGTAACGCAAAACAATAGCATAAAAATCTTGCGTTCTAGTGATGATGAAGTCGCTGGATGTGTTTTCGATATCGCTTATGTTTTAGAAGTATTTCTCACAGATTAAGTTATCGAGGTGCTTGAAAAAGTGGTAGTTGGTAGGTAAGAGGTCTGTGGAGTATAGCGGATGATGCAAAGTTTCGTAGCCCAATTCGTTCAAATTCTGCAGGGTCGGTTTATCAACGTGCGGTTGGGCATTGTCGTAAAGGAGAACTGGGCGTTTTCTTTTGACTAATGCTGGGTGTTGTTGTCGAAGTTTCTGATGCAATTCATATATTTGTTCTCCGCCGTAATTCAAAAAACTGTAATGGATGGGACCGGTCGCAGACCACCAAACAGTCAGCGTGACTTTCTTTTTGGTGCAACCCTTGGTTTATGAAGTGTTGTGGAGCTTCTTCGACGTCTAACTACGGAGCTGAGCGTCGCTGGTATCGTAAAGAACACACGTTTCATTGCAAGTCAAAAGTCGCTTGAGAAATGGGTCATTCTTATTGCGTAAAAACGAAGATGACACGTCATAACATTTTTTCTTTTGGTTGTCGTTCAATTCGCGAGGCACGCATTCATTAAAATCTCTTTCTAATGGTTGGAAATCGTCGTATACGTTACGTCTAATTCAGAAGCACGTTTTCGAACAGTTTCCGTGGATTGGCTTCGAGTAAAGTTCTTAATTAATCGTTGTTAACATCCGATGACTGACCATTAGGCTCATCATCTTCAAGACTTACGTCGCCACCAGGAAATTTCTTAAACCAACCTTGTGCTATGCATTCAGTAGTGATTCCAGAGCAAAACGCTTCGTTGATATCACGGACTGTTTCAGCAACTTTCCAATCTAGCTGTAATTGAAATAAATAACTTGTGCAAATTTACTTTTTTTCATCTTTATTCAACGTTCTGAAAAAAGAAACATCATAGTTTAAAAACGAATGCAATGTAATTGATTAGATAAAGCGAAAAACGTTCTTTAAGCTGATATATAAAGTAAACGTATTATAACTAAAACTTATTCGAAAATACATCATTTGAAACCAAAATATAAAATTCCGCAAGAACTTTCTTCTCAATCTTATATATATATATATATATATATATATATATATATATATATATATATGATTGCAACGTCTTCTTAGACAAGTGCCACTCCCTCAGACACAAAGTTAATGGCCCAAAAGTGACTTCCATCGCCACAGGACCAATTTAATGAACACATGCCTGAGGGACTATCTATGCACAGATGATTTTACAGAGTCTTAGCTTTGTACGACAGCTAAGTCTCTCTCTCGGTTCAAAATGTTGAGATCCAGCAACAAGCAAAAACAAGATAGCCAGCACCAGTTAAACTGTAGATCAGCTTAATGCGGGTACTGGTGTCCCGCTTTATGGTTCTTTAAATCAGAGATTTGCTTCTCCTAGAAATCTTGCCTTAACCACGGCTTACGGGAGCCCTCTCCACCCCAACACACACATACATACATACAAACACACACGGTGCTAGTTGGCCGTTTACCCCGAAAAAGGGTTAATTCGTCCTTTGGAAGGTCTTGTTTATAATCCTTCAGGGAGACTAGCCGCCTTCCTCACCAAACAAGTCTGGTGGGGGAACCAGTTTAGTCGCCGGTGACCCAACCATGTAGCAGATAGTACTGGGTTACATGGTACCAGTAGCATATGAAATGGTCTGACACAATATATACATTTATACACACACATATATATAAATATATACATATATATATATATATATATGAGAAAAATATGAGAATTAAAAGTTTAATAAAATTGTATTGCATCATCAAACAATTACAGTTGTTTATTAAACTTAAAACTGTAAAACTGTTTCCGTTATTTTTTCGTTCACTATTTTTATTCAGTTTTAGACTGAACCGGTAAATTTATTGTAGCAAACAATGATTATTATTTTTACCTTAATTGAAAAAAATTATATATATATATGTATATATATATATATATATATATATATGTATATATATATATGTATATGTATTGCTTTCGTAATTTTTTTCAATTATATTTCCCTATTTGTGTATGCCAATCCTTTTTGTTTAGAAGCTCAAAGTTTGTCAAATATAATAACGCATATATAAAAGAATAAAAGTATACTTACATTCCAGGATCCAAATATTTATTTCTTTATGCAAAACAGCGTCTTAAGCATGTTAATATTACGGTAGAGTTATTCAACTCCGTTTGGTTATTCAGAAAAGAACGGTTATTATTATATCGATACCCTCTCCTTTCGTGCAAAGACTTTTAAGGAAAGTTAGAATAAAAAATGTATGATAATATAATGCTGCAAAAAAATATAAGAACAAGTACTTAATAAAACATGGTAAAAAACACTTTGAAAAAGAGTTAAAAACATTTAATTTTTCAAAAGGAAGCATATATATATATATATATATATATATATAAGTGAACGTGTCTGTCTGTCTGTGTGTCTGTGTGTCTGTCTGTCTGTGTACATTTCCCTACGCAATAACTCTGTCACTTTTTAGTCTATAGACTCGAAATTTGAAATACCGGGTACTGAGATTTGGGAAAATCGATGTAACGGGTGTCAGCCAGAAATTTGGCTGTTAAGGGGTCAAATTCTAACGATTTGACCTTTAAGAACTCTACCAAACTCCTCCGATAATTTTGGGTCTAGACACTTGAAATTTTAGATATAGGTTCCTTGAACATGGATCTTACTTAATAAACTGATTTGAGCTCGAAACAATAAATTTTAAGGTGTCATAATAGGGGTCAAAGTTTTAAAAAATTAACCATTTTTTTTTCACTTTTTTTTCACAGCATACACCTCCAAACACCCGAGCAACGCCGGGCACCCCTGCTAGTATATATATATATATATATATATATATATATATATATATATATATATATATATATATATATATATTATAGTTTAGATGACTGCTTTAACTATCCTATAAAGATAGGTAAATTGTTGATAGTAATTTTACTATCAAATAATATAAAAAGAATTTGGGATTAAATTAAAAAAGCTAAAAATTAGGCAACAATTGTTTAAATTCCTGACATGTTAAAGGTTGGAATATTGTAACGTATATCCCAAGACCAATCTAACCAGGACGAAGTGGAGGTAAAAAAAAAAGATAGCAACATAGCTGATGATTATATTAAAAAATTAAGTCGTAGTTTTGCGGATAAACGTCAGACGAGCTGAATCTAAAAGGAAAACCTTCGATGGTTGATAATTTATGATTGATAATTAATGATTGCTTATTATGGAAAGTGAAGTCCTTTAGTATAGGCATATAAATTCCTGCGAATTTTCGTTTTGTGAAGATATCAATGTTTTGATATGCCTCAGTGGACAAAACGATACAAGACTCACTGATGAATAAAAGTCAACCCATAAGAAAAACGATTTTCTAAGGATGAGAAACAAGACACTTTAATTTAATCGACGAGCTGAATTTAAAAGAAAATGGCCATTTTGAAAAGAACGCCGCCAAAAGATATCGCTACTGAACAATTTAAAGAAATGTCTGTTTGATTTTTTGTCATAGGTTTCCTTTGTATTTCGTATCTAGCAAACCATTCCTCGCAGTTTAATCTAATTTTCTTTTTCTCTTTATCTTGATCAATTTCATAGTCTGGCCTTAGAAATAAATATTTAATTGAAAACTATTCTGTCTCGCGCTTATTTTTCGTTGATTAGCTCGTGCGTCTTATTTCTCTCAGTGAATTTCAAGAAAGGACGCACATTTCATTTCTTTTTGGTTTACAAATTTGTAACTATACGAATTCATTCACGATTCAAACATTTTAAGAAAAATCTGAGGATTCAGTTTTAGCAAATACATCAACAGCATCTATATTGATATAAGGTCATATTTCTCGTTGCATCATCAAGCAGACAGACAGACAGACAGGAAACCGACGATACAGACGGACTCGAATATAGAGATATTAAATATAAGATCATCAGACACGCGGAGTTGCGACTCCTGTTTACTTTTGCTTCCGATTAAAGATCGCAATGTTACTTTTGATATACATAACAGTTTACAAAACGTGTGATTTCAAAATAAAAATATTTAAAGAACTAGAAAGAAATGTAACAGAATCTGTCGCGCCTTCCGCTCGTTATATCTTCTGAATCAAGAAAAAAGTTCAGATTGAAAAGATAGTTAAATATAGAATCCAAAACCAGTCTCTTTCTGTTAGCTATATCCGCTATTTCTTTCTCTATTTCCAGTGCTACGGGTCACTTAAGATGTCGAGTACTGTTGATATTCCGTTTCTTAATGATGGGCTATTCCAATCGTTTTATCTTTGCATTCTTTATTACTTTCAACAATAAATAGTCATGAAAATAAAAACTAGAACAGAAGATATATATATATATATATATATATATATATATATATATATATATATATATATATATATAAATCTTCTGTTCTAGCTTTTATTTTTATGACTATTTAACACGGAAATTGTTTACATATAACTATGTAGATTTACACCTGCACAGCTAAGTGCACACGGAAATGTACAACCAACCGATGCATCATGTGCATAGGCGTACACTTTAGAGCATGACACCCCAATATAGACTTCCGCCTAAACTGATCGATAATACCATAAAAAATACCCCAACTTAGAACAATAACTACAGCACTCAATCCCCATATAAACTACCCCAAACTCTTCCCCAAATCTATAAACATGGCTACCTAGGACCACTACCCCGGGTACGTGGGCGCTTATTAATCGATAATACCATAAAAAATACCCCAACTTAGAACAATAACTACAGCACTCAATCCCCATATAAACTACCCCAAACTCTTCCCCAAATCTATAAACATGGCTACCTAGGACCACTACCCCGGGTACGTGGGCGCTTATTAATGCGTATGTAGGTATATGTGGATGACATCCGTGCCCACACTTACGGCATATCACGCTATATACCCGTATGTATATGCGTGCACACATATCTGTGCTTGAGGGAGTGCGGGCATGTATCTTCGCAGATGTGTATAACGAGAGCATATGTGTGTGCATATGTGTATGCGTGTATGCATGTATATCTGCGTACATGCATGCGTGTGGGAGCATGCATCTGTAGGTTATATTTGTATGCGGAGGAGTACGCCAGCGCGCCCATGTGCACCCACATCTAACCCCAAAAAAAATTCCACTAATGAAAATGAAAAATTATGTATAGAACCCTGGGAATGAGTTTATACTCATATCTACGTATAACCATGTCTACATCGAACGAAAGTATTACGCCTATGTACCCACAAATGAACATAGATTTAAATCTATCCAGACGAATACGTCTATACCAATAACTGTCTGTGTGTGTATGTGTGTGTATGCACGCACGTGTACATCCACGTGGGCGTCCGTATGTACACGGTGTACCAATGTATAAGTGCACGTACCTGTGTATGCATGTGTGGATGTGAAAGTATATGTGCCCGCTGCCTGCCGTCCACGTAGTGTGTGAGAGCGTGCAGCTGTCTGTATATATGTCGATGTATGTGTTCACGAGTATTGGTATCTGTATGTGCGCATGCGCTTGCTTGTATGCGTGGGGTGCAAGTATGCCTGAATAAATATGTGCATACGGGCCCGTATAATCGCCTCCTTGGGGGCAGGGGCATCGATGTATGTATGTATCTGTATATGAGCGCATCCATGCCAGCGCGCGCGTACTCAATTTTAGCACCTTAAAGAAAATTTGACGTAAGCGAGAGCAACGCGGGTGTCTACGCATGCAGGCACACATGTGTGCATATATTTGTACGCCAGGGCGGGGATGTATGTGTATATGTGACCGTTTCTTTTAACTATATATGTGCGTACGTGCGCATGTGTGTACCCGTGCCCGCGACCGCTAACTAACCCCCTCCAAACAATTAACAACAAAATAAAAACTAAAAATAAATAGACCGAATCATAACCCTCCCCCTGCCTCCAAACATAAGCGATCACCCAACAGGTCAAGACATACTTACCAAGAAAGCATCTCACCAAGAAGACGCACAAAAACTTTAACATTAAGACTCGAATTTTAAAGTAACCCGCCTCCTCCCACCTCACATATTCCCCTTCTCCTCCATGTATCCCTATGCCCTCAGCTACACCAGAAAAAAAACTTCCCAGACCCTCCCCCACAAGTTCCTTAAAACCCAAAACTAAAACATTATACCAAGCGCCCCCCACCTTCCCCCCTTGTTCCCTTCCTCTATTTCTTCCGCCCTCCTCGCACCCGCCCCCGACCTCATTCACTCTTTCACTCTCTCATCCCAAAATAGCGAACATTTCTGTAAAGTCTGAGGATGGTACAGACGGCCAAAAAACGGTCAAGTAGCTGAAACAATAATGTAACTTAACAGAAAGATACGGTAATAAAAAATAAAACGCATATTTGCTCTACAACGGTACTGAGCGCTTTCTTCAACTTTTATTAATTACCATTTCCAATATATATATATATATATATATATATATATATATATATATATATATATATATATATATAAAATTTTTTGATTATTATTGACCATCTTCCAATTACGGGATTTCATTGGATTTTGCTTGTGCAAATGCAAATTCAATTAACTTTCTTGAAGTTATATATTTAGATTTTACCGTCATTGGATTATTTATCTTTCACCAGACTATCCATTCACGTGCAATCACCTTTTTCTTCACCTTATTCCCTCTGCTTCACTTTTTTGTTATCAAGTAAGATCTTTGACTTACTTGTTGTTTCATCAAATACTTTTGTATGCAAAATCCGATCTCGCATTTTGCTAATTCCTACCCTCTGGTAAGAAGGAAAGTATTTCTTCGAAACTCCGCGGATTAAGGACTATCCATTTATCAAGTGTTTCCTTTTCAGATTAAATATGTTTTTCAAAGTGTTTTTTAACATGTTTTATTAACTGTTTGCTCATATATATATATATATATATATATATATATATATATATATATATGTGTGTGTGTGTGTGTGTGTGTGTGTGTGTGTGTGTGTGCATATATATATATACAAGTTTCTCGGCTTTGCCCAGTCATACAGTACGCTTAAACATGATATTTTAATTTATGCAGATTGTACATGAATTATTATAAAACCAGTCCTTTATTGACTGTTATATATTATGAGGAATAATTTGCCCAGTGAACTAATTTGCAGAAAAATAAACAATAATGATAATGTCATTCATCGAATTCCGTCTGTGTTTTTTACGATATCATATCAGCTTATATTTGGGCTTAATGATCTTAAACATAGTCTTTCTTCTTTTATAGATAAAACAAGAAGAATTTTCACAGTGGAATATTGACCGAGGGAAATAATAATATTATTTCTCTTGATCGGTGTAACGTAAAACATTCCCCTGTAAAAATTCTACGTGCTTATCTGTAAGAGAAGAAAGACTACTTTTAAGATTGTTTTTTTTTTTTTTTTTTTTTTCGAATTTCGATACTTATGGGAGAAAACTCCCAGACATATATATTATCTTCGTGTGAATTTTGCAATAGATAGACTCAACCGTTTCGGAACATACGCGGAAGGAACTTACACATACACGATGTGACTTATGTGATATATATATATATATATATATATATATATATGTATATATATATATCTGTGTGTGTGATGTCTTCGTTCAGTGTCAAGAGATAAGGGACATCCTTTAAAGGTATCAGCACGTGTAATAGTGAGGCAAGAATTGCGCAATTTCCAACCACGCCACTCCTGAATTGACACTGCTTGGGCCTAAAGGCAAAGAGAGGCTCAAGACTGATGAGATAATCCCCAAATGTCAGCCATTTAAGTACTGACCAGGTCCAGCGGTTTTAACTTCGGTTACCTGACGGGAACTGATGTGTCAACCTAACCATACCGTATAGGTGTTAACATTACTATCTAACTAATAAGATTCTTCGTTATTCCCGAACTGTTATTAATAAAAAAAAATCTGATTGGTTTATACCATGTGGTATATATAAAACTATGCGTGCTTATCACTTCCATGCATTAGCCTGACGAGTCCTCACGATAAATGCAACAAACTAGTCAATATTTAAAGTAGTTGACAATTATGTAGTTGACAATTATCATAGTTAGCAATTACTGGAGTCACCACATATAAACTTGACACTAGTCTACAAACATCTCAAAATGTTAGATTATTTCATTGGCGTCTAAATTAATTTTTCATTTATTTTCAATGTTTACTCTCTCCCTCTCTCTCTCTCTCTCTCTCTCTCTATATATATATATATATATATATATACATATATATACCAGTTAGCTATGTAATTTACTCAAAAAGCAACGTTTTTCTCTATTAATAGACAACAAATAAACGCAAATAAATTAGAGTTAGAGACTCTATTCAAGAATCTTATTTTAAAAACTGAAATTGAATCGAAAGTCCATATACGTCTTGAAAGAATATCATTCTCCCACACATAAAGATTCACAGGCAAACAATTACTAAAATTCTAAACAAATCGAAAAATGTCACCAATCCCAGGTTCGTATTTCCAAATTCGTTTCTCATTTAAATTGCTGTATTGTCATCATAAATACTGCGAGTCTGTGTTTAAAAGGATGGAATAATAATTGAATTGTGTCTTTAGAAAAACACATCTCGAAAAAATAGATTGGTAGGGCGTATCAAAGATTGTGTTCAAATATATATATATATATATATATATATATATATATATATATATATATATATATATATATATATATATATATATATATATATATATACATACGTTTTATTTTTTATTACCGTATCTTTCTGTTAAGTTACATTATTGTTTCAGCTACCCGGCCGGTTTTTTTTTTGCCGTCTGTAGGTTCCTCAGACTTTTACAGAAACCTGAATCAGAAAATATTATATATATATATTTATATATATATATATATATATATATATATATATATATTTGTATATATACAGATTTTTCTGTAAAAGTCTGAGGAAGCTACAGACGGCCAAAAAAAACGGCCGGGTAACGAAAACAAAATGTAACTTAACAGAAAGATACGGTAATAAAAAATAAAACGCATATTTGCTCTATAACAGTATTGAGAACTTTCTTCAGTTTTTATCAATTGCCATTTCTACTAAATATATATATATATATATGTGTGTGTGTGTGTGTGTGTGTGTGTGTGTGTGTGTGTGTGTGTGTGTGTGTGTGTGTGTGTGTTTAATTATTAACTATAATAAATATATAGACACTAGAGTTGCATCCTTTCCGGAATTATCAGTGCAGGGTGACACAATTAATGATGGTCTGAATATTCGAACCCGGCAATGACGTCATCTCTGACTCCACTAGCAAGGAAAAAACGTCTCAGCCAACCTTAATCGCGAGATAACGTTGAAATTTAATCATTTATTTATAAATATCTTTACGTCTGCAAGAGTGATCTAATGATTATAACATCATGATTTGCACATGCGAACTAAAGTGACCGACTAGTGATTTCAACTGTAAAGTTGGTCAACGATTAGAACTGATGTTCTTAAAGAGGCTGACATAATTATTTACTATAATATGATAATAATTATGAAATATCTACATACACTAGTGTTTCATCCTTTCGGGAATTATCAGTGTAGAGTGACACGATTAATTCCGGGTGTGTGTATATATATATATATATATATATATATATATATATATATATATATATATATATATATATATATATATACTTATGAAATAAAATGGAGGTGGAAGGACCTGAATACTCAACGTTTCGCCCGATTTATGCGGGCTTCTTCAAGAGAGATGGCCATTTTATTTCATATCGTCGGATTTAATCCAGCTCAACAATCATATATACTTTTATATATACGTATATATATATATACTTATATATATACTTGTATATATACACACTTATATTTATATATATTTATATATAAATACATTTATATACTTATGTATATTCTTATATATATATATACTTATCTATATCTATATATATCTATATATCTATATATATATATAACTATTAATTTACTCACATAAATTAATATACGAAAGTATAGATTTATGCGTAAACTTTAAATATTTACTTCAAAATGCTCAATACGTAGGTAGAGCTAGTTAGTAAGCTATAAAATGTATATGGCGATTAAGCGACACTGAATATTCCGCGTTTCATCCACTCTAGCATAAGCCTGAAGAATCCTAGAGTGTATGAAACGCGGAATATTCAGTGTAGCTTAATCGCCATATACATTTTATAACTTACTATATATATATATATATATATATATATATATATATATATATATATATATATATATATATAAGTATGGGGGAGTTAAAGGAAGAGAATAAGATCAATTCTTTAGTAGGAGATTATCAGGATAATACAATGCTCAAACATTTTTTAAGCTTATTTACAGATCAATAAAAAAGAAAATGACGATAAAAAACTATATAGTAATAAATATATAGATTTATTGATTATTTAACACGTACATTGTTACAATAAGTGAGAACTCTATACCATTGTGTTTCGAAGCCTAATGCTTCTCATAAGAAGGCAAGAGAAGATGCTAGGTAACATGAAATGATATAGGAGGAGTATAGTTGCTATTATATAATGAAGGTAGGTATATGGAATATCTGTCATAGTGGGTTAATATATGTGGACAAAATGTGAGATTGGACTCAATATAGGGTACGTTAAGCTTTGGAAAGGGTGTTAATTAAATATGCGGTGTATTCTACGTCACTATATTTCAGAGAGGCTATCTAAAATTATAAAGGTATTTAAAAGAAATATAAATTATTACGAATGATAGTAAGATAATAAATGTGAGGAGACAAAGTATAAAAAATACATTATAGAAAAAGTTTGGTTGAATAAGATAGAGGAAAAATAAATGTAGAAAAAGAGGATAAAGATACGAACGAGTATGGGATGAATAGCTATAATAATATAAGGACTATAGAGTAATGATAAATGATAGCTTTGTATCTCTAAAACTTTTATTATCTATCGTTCTCGGTCATAACATACACTTAATATAGTATTTTAATTTATGCAGATTTATGGAGTCAACCATTGTTAGATTGCTATATTGTACTCCATATGGAGAGATTCCCCGGATGTTGCCAACTCGCAGAGCACATTTAAATACGATATTTTTATTCATGCAGATTTAGTCATTATATATATATATATATTTATATATATATATATATATATATATATATATATTAAGGTGATTAGAACAAGAGTCAAAAGAGCAGAGTATATTGTAATTAGTAAATTATTTAATACAATTAAAATAAAATAAAAGAAAACAGTGCTCGTTGTAATGTAGATATATGATAAGCTTGATAGCCACATATATATTAGAGCTATGTTAATATTATGTAAGATGATTGATAATTTATAATTAAAATTAACAGTCGGTTTCACAAGGAAGAACAAACAAAATCAATAAATTTTACAATAGTTTCGGAAACAGTGTTTTTATTGAGATAGACAATAAGTCTTGGGCAATAATTTTATCATATAGTTTTTTTTAAACAAAGTCTCCTCATCAGTAAAAAATAGTGGGTGTTTTTTAAAGACACCAAAAATAAACCTAGCATTTTTTAAGTAAGGCAGATGTATCTGGAAAATATTTATAATATAAAGGAAAATAGTTAGTTTTTGATGTTGATAAACAAAGTAAGATAAAATTAAAAGTAAATACAAAATAAAAACTAAAATAAAATAAAATAAAATTGTGTGGAAAGGTAATGTTAAGAGAGGGTATTTTAAATATTTCTAATATATATATATATATATATATATATATATATATATATATATATATATATATATACCTTTTAATGGTTTGCTTTCTAACAGTCGTATCATCGCCCATGCATTAATTAGTATGTAAAATGTAGTTTATGAATGCTTGAAAATGTTAAACAAACTTTCAAAGGAAACGCCAATAGAACAACATTATCAGTTTAAAATCGTTAGTAACGCTAATAATTATAGTCGCATAGAAAAATAAAGAATTTCACTATTCAAAGGGAGATAACCGCTAATTAGTTATAAGTTGACTTTTTTATATAATAAATGAATCTTATTGGTAGTAATTAAATAAAAATAATATTTTAATAGTAATTATAATATTTACAGAACTTATATGAATAAAAATAGTAACATATAAATTCAAAGTTAAATAGATAATTAAATAAAATAGAAAATAATAGTAAAAATATCAGATGAGATAATAATAATAATAATAATAATAATAATAATAATAATAATAATAACAGTAATAATAATAATAATAATAATAATAATAATAATAATAGTGATAAAAACCTAAAACAATAATAGTTATTAATTTATAAATTATAAATTTTAAGATAGATTAGTAATAAGAAAATGTTATGATTAATAGTGGCTTAAATTTGTCGAACCTAAACCAACGTTTATGCATGCATCCTGAAAAAATTTCGTCTTTTAAGTTTAAGAGAATGGTTTTATTTTTATTATATTTTAAAATCGTAAGGGCTTCATATTTACAAAGTGCATAGAATCTGTCCCCCGGCATATATACTTTATAAGATCCTATTATTTCCCATTTTAAATTGAAATGTGCCTTGTTTGGGATGAAAATGTAATATATATATATATATATATATATATATATATATATATATATATATATATATATATATATATATAATTTCTATCTAAAATTTCTATCATTGAGTCGCCAAATATGTTTAGATAAATCAGTCTGGTTACTCAAGGAAGGATTTTTAAAGGAGTGCTTATGCGTTGAAATCCTATGTTTAATTAGTCCAGATGTGGAACCGAAGTAAATTACATTTTGTTTAATATATTTGTTGTCAGCTAGATTAGAACTGGTATGGTATGAAATACGTTTTGTTGTATTTGATTGGTAGATTGGTTAATGGGTGGGCTGTTATTGATAAACTGTGTGGTAGGGTTAGAAGGTGAAAAGGGATTTGTATGATTGCTATTAACATAATTTATATTTGGGGTTTAAAAATAACCCACCCTTGCTGATGAGGAGACTTTGTTTCAAAAAACTATATGATAAAATTATTGTCCAAACTTATTGTCATTCTCAATAAAACATCGTTTTCGAAGCGATCGTGCAATTTATTGATTTTGTTTGTTCTTCCTTGTGAAACCGAATTTCAATTTTTAATTTTAATTATAAATTATTAATCATCTTACTTTTTATATATATATATATATATATATATATATTACATTTTCATCCCAAACAAGGCACATTGCCACTTTGATGTAGGGGACTATTATCAGGGACATAGCTACAGGAGTACTATGTAGGGAGTTGGGCATCAACATGTCAGGTCTAGTCGACTTACTCCTGCCAAGTTTATTTCTGTTTTCAAGTTTTATATTTTAGCAGCTATTTCTCGGGTTAACCCCCAAATCTAATTTGTTCCACAGGTCCAACTCCTCTATCTATCAAGCTTCAAGTTTATAGACCAAAAATTCAAAAAGGTGTTTGGTAGAGACCGTTCCGCACATATACAGACAAGATCACTTATATATATATATATATATATATATATATATATAGAGAGAGAGAGAGAGAGAGAGAGAGAGAGAGAGAGATTAATAAATGGGCATTCGTTAGAATTTGTTCACCCTATATACTATGCAATTATGAACAATGTAGCTGTTGGTTGGTTGATTGGTTGTGTTTAACGGCATATCAACCCTTTTCATGTTATTTAATGTCGAATGCAGTGATTTTGAAGACATTTTTAACAGAATATATATTTTTTTTTCAAAACGGTTTCTATTAAACCCATAATTGGGACCCTAACGGGTACTACCACTTCGGGTCACAGTGGACCACAGCAATGACAAGTAAAGGGTTGCTCCACACTCCCCAACACCCGCAAGCTTGGGTCTCACCATCGGATATAGTTTAAGGTCATATCCAGGACCGCACAACATAGAAAATATGCATAAATAGAACTGAGCGTAATAGTTAAATGAAACCAATCACCCAAAAAAGAGACCATAAAATGAATAATAAATTAATGAAAGTTTGTTTTTCACAGAAATATGTAAATAAGTTAAAACCTAATATTTGTTAGAAATAAGAACTGTGAAAACCTGAAATTTTGACAACTGGTATTCGTTAGCATCCATAATAAGATACTAATATTTGAATCATTTGCAAAGGATACAAAAAGGATTATAACAATTATTTATTTATTTTTAAAATAGGAACGTCCAAAAGTAAGAGACAAAATCAAATAAAACAATGCAAACAGTATGCTGTATTAAAACTTTTTGATTTCCTCTAAAGAATAAGTCTTACTTAGTCATTTGTAAACGTTGCATCAGTCGACACCATGGCAAAACGCAAAAAACTTGATTACTCTGTGAGACAAGCTATTGTGAAGCTACACAAGGAAAAGCACACTATTAGGAGAGAATTGAATGCCTACTAGACACCAATCTCGGGTGTCTTTCGTCTCTCTGTACAGGGGTTTACCAGGGACTCTGGTATGAGGATACTTTTAATTTTTAATTTAAAGTAAACCTTGACAAAATATTCGAATTTAAATACAAATGAAAAATAAAACTAAATCATCAAACTGACGGGATGTTGCCCAGGATAAAAAGATCCCCTTAGCATGGCTAGG
The DNA here is from genome assembly GCF_053919585.1 of Euprymna scolopes. Taxonomy (NCBI): domain Eukaryota; kingdom Metazoa; phylum Mollusca; class Cephalopoda; order Sepiida; family Sepiolidae; genus Euprymna; species Euprymna scolopes. The sequence continues at coordinate 108,587,778 of NC_136496.1, read as the reverse complement.
CACTGGGCCATATGAGGAAAATAACGGTGCACCTTCTCTTTGTGATGTTTCCACAAATGAAAACACTAAGCTGGACACTCCACCAGATCAGTCAAATTCTAGTTCTGGAACCCGGTAAGACCAAACAAGAACCACTAAGAAAAGAAACTATAACCAAGTCAAGTGGTCTCTTTAGGAGAAAAAAAAATCTTCACTGTTTCGCATACTCCAGGTATGAGAAATAGGGTAGGAAAAAAACACAGTATTCGAGGCTCAAATATAAACTTCACCCTTACCAAAAGAAAAAACAATAATAACCACAGCTAGGAACTTACTTTCAATTGTATCGCAAATAAATAAATATCTTCCAAAAGATGTTAGATAGTCAATTGAGAAGAAAGCTTTTAGTGAAGCAGCGATTGTTTTTACCAAATCTAACACTGCTGAATTTGCCCAAACCCAGTGGAATAGGGAGGAAAAATGGACCTTGATTTGGTCAATTAAATACGCAAAAATAAAATACCAAAAACTCACAGACAGTTGTAAGCAATGGCAAAAGATTTTTAAGCACCACTGTCCAAACAAGAAGGGGATTGAGAAGGAAAAGTTAACATGCCAGAAATCTAATTTTCTGAGAAACAATGTATTTTCTGGTGAGCAAATATTCCAGCTAAAAAAAGATGTCCATGAAATGGCTCAAAACAACATTTGCCCAATCAGCAATCCCCTCCCTATACCCAAGATCTGCCAAACCAAACAAGAGGACACTACAACAAATTCTCACCTGACACAGCTCCCTGAGACAATGCCAAAAAGTCCAAGGCTTAGATGTCTACCAAAAACAAACCAGAAATATACCCGACATGCCACTCCATCAAATAATGCAACATCTCCCCAGGAATCACTCCCAACAGACCCAACACAATTTAAACATGGTAGACAGACCAACAGTATGTCCCACTTCAACATGTGACATTTGACGCGGACCAGTTGGAAATAGAGGAAGAGCTGGTCAACAGGATAGAAATAGCACGATGTCTAGCTGTTGAAGATCGGCCCATACTCGTAAAAAATAGTATGAATAAAGCCTTCAAAGTGCTTGTTTCAAAAGTCAACGATGCTCTCAGAAGAATCACTCCGATTAACGCACCATTGAGTGAAATAAATCATACAACATACGGGGCAGCATTTTTTATTCAATTAAAACTCTAACCCAAATACCAGGAGAGTAAAAGAGGAAACATGAAGGCTAAATCATATAAGCCAGCCTGGAAACGTAAACTCCAGCAAAAAATAGATAGACTCCGACAGGAAACTGCCCAGATATATGCATTCCTATCCTGTGAAACCTCAGGCAAAAAACTAAATAAGAAGGTGAATAAGTTGAAAACTTATTCCCTCCAAGACCAAGCACAACTAAGAGCTAAGTTGGCAGAACATCAGGCTGAGATAAAAGCCTTAGCTGCACAAATAAAAAATAAAACCAAATACTTTGAAGCAAAAAAGGATAAATAAACTTTTTGCAACAAACCCAAGAATTGTCTATAGGAGCCTCATTAAAGAAGAAATAAAGGTGAGCTCCCCACCAACACAAGAAGAAGTTGAAAACTTCTGGATGCACTCTATGAGGACACTAAAGTACATAAAGAAAACAAGTGGATAAATACCATCAAAGAGGAGAACAAGGAGAAAGAAAAGATGCCAGCTCAAAAATTACTAAGGAGGCTGTCTTCAGGAAGGTAGCTTAATGCAGCAATTTCAAGACACCAGGAATAGACCAAATACCAAATTTCTTGTTGAAAAAACTGAGCGCACTTCATCATCACTATGTCAAGACATTCAATAGAATCATCAGTGGAGTGAAGAGCCGCCTGAGTGGCTTACTGTAGGCAGTACATCGCTTATTCCCAAAACTGAGGACACCTACATGGCTAGCAAATATAGACCAATCTGCTGCCTCACAACAACCTACAAGCTCCTAACAGGGATAATTGCTGATGCAACATACGACCATCTGATTGCTGGTGATTACCTTGAAAGTGAGCAGAGGGGGTGTACGAGGAAAAAGCTTGACACAAAAGACCAACTCCTTGCAAACGGAACCATATTAGAAGACTTTTTTCGCCAAAGCATTGCTTGAGAAGCTCCATGGTGTGCCTCGCCGTTGCGCCATTTTGTTTGAACCATAATCCAGGCCTATTTAGAATTTGTGGGCGCAGGAAATCTGTAATCATATTCCAGTATATCTCTCCAGTAACAGTGACAGCATTGTCGCCTTGGTTTTCTAAATAAAATAAGGTCCAATAATCTTCTTCTCCGTTACTGCACACCATACAGTGCACTTTATTGAATGCAACTGCTTTTGATTAATTGCCCTTGAATTTGCAGAGCTCCAAAATCTGTAATTTTGTTTGTTAACGAATCCGTTCAAATGAAAATAGGCTTCATCTGACACAATCAACTTTTGCAGAAAATTAGGTTTCAGGATGCTGCTCCACGCTTTCTCACACTCTTTCCCTATTTTCATTTGTAATGACATTTCGAGGTCTGCCAGCTCGCGGAAGATCAAGTACAGCTCCTTGTCCTTCAAATCGTCTCACAATGTTTAGAATTGTGTTGTAACTCGAGCTATCTTTTACAAGAAAATGCCGCCAATAAGCTCTTAGAGTCAAAACAATGGTCCCCTGATTCTGCTAAAATAATTTCACAATCTGCGTGCGTTGTTCAATTTTATACTTATTCATAATTAATTTCCAAAATATTATCTGTAAAATATCTGAAATAGAGAAAAATTATCTTTAATGGTTAAATGACAAAGATTATCAACACTTCAGTGACTTTTTGAACACGGGAGTGTCTATCATATATATATATATATATATATATATATATATATATATATATATATATATATATATAGTAAAAGTGGTAATTAGTAAAAACTTGAAGAGAGTGCTCAATACTACTGCAGAGCAAATATGTGTTTTATTTTTTTATTACCGTTTTATCTGTTTGGCTACATATGTTTCAGATGTTGGACCATGTTTACGATCCAACAGCCTCCTCAGGCCTCGCAGAAGTGGTTGTTGGTTATTGGAAAAAAGTGTTTTTAAGAAACATAGAAAGAAAGAAAAAGGGAGGGGCGGGTATTGACAATATTTCAGTTTTAAGGTATGTGGATATATATGTGTGTATGTGTCTATATATTTATGTGAGTGTTCATATATGTATAAGAGTTGTGTATATGTTTGTGTATGTCTATGAACCCAGGTATGTATACATTTACTTTGTTTATATATATATGTGTACGTATGTGTCTGTATGTGGATGCCTAGAAGTGTACATATGTATGTATATGCATATATGCGAATGTGCGCGTACGTTAACCTATGTAATAAAAAAACATTATAAACGACAAGGAACAAGCCGACGTGTAACGCCTTCGAACATTTAAACGAGCCCCGTACGTGTCAAAAAAATGACATCTACACTAAGCCTTTCAATCTCTCTCCCTCCCTCTCCTTCCCTCTCGCTCTCCCTCTCTTTCCCTCTCGTTCTCCCACTCTCTCTCTCTCCCTCTCCCATCTATTTAATATACCTTGCTCAAAAACCAAAAGCCAGTTAAAATTTAAAACCAAAATATTTAAACTTTCCCCCTCCTCTCCTTACCCCCTCACTTTTCTCTTTATCATCCTCTCTCCAACCACTTCCCTATATCCATATATCTCCACCCACGCCTACCTGAATCTGCTACCCCAACACACAATACAATTGAATGTATCTTTAACCTTAAAAACTGAAATATTGTCAACACCCGCCTCTCCTCTTTTCTTCCTTTCTTTTTTCTTAAAAACACTTTTTTCCAATAACTACCAACCACTTCTGCGAAGCCTGACGAGGCTGTTGGATCGTAAACATGGTCCAACATCTGAAACATGTAGCCAAACAGATAAAACGGTAATAAAAAATACAACATATATATATATATATATATATATATATATATATACATATATATATATATATATATATATATATATATGATTACTTCATTTAATCACACTGTCAACTTTGACCTTTAAATGCTTTCCCATTAGCTGATTAGGATGGTAACTAGAAAGCTGATTGGCTAACAAAAAACTCAATAGCACGTGCGTATATAGACGCGCGACAACCACCACGTTTCACATAAGCTTGACGTATTCTCACGAGAATGAGACGCGGAATATTCTCTCTAGCTTAATTGCCATATATAGTTTCATTACTTATATATATATATATATATATATATATATATATATATATATATGCTGTGTATGTGCGTGTACGCGCGTATGTGCATTTGTGTAGCTTTTTTTTTTCTCCCACTTAATTTGTTCTTTCATCTTCTGTTTCTTAATTACGTAAATAAAACTCTTTTTTTTAATCTGTCCGTGCTTGTTTTTGTTTTCATTTTTATTTTTTTTAATTTTGTTACCCTGATATCGGGTACACCTATACATATGCTTTCTTTTTCAGTGGTCAGCGTCATTTTCCATTGGTGTTAATATGAGCATCTTTCATCTATAACATCAAAATCCATCTCAGCGGAACTAAATTGATTTCTCTTTGTGTTTCCATGTTTTTTTTTTTACGTTTGTCAAGAAAATTTTAGTTTTTATGGTTCTTATCATAGAGATTGGGAATGAGAAGCAGAAATCTGTCATCGGATGTTTTTTTTAAATATGCGTATGGCTTGCATACCATATCGTAATGTGTCCATATTTGCTTGCCCCCGTACGAAGGTAAAGTTAAATACAATATTGTTTTTTTAATGTGGGCGAAAATCATGAAAATTAAAGATGTATTTTTCATTGACGGAGGACAGAAGATTTGAAGTGTAGCATTAAAACAGATACTATCCTAGCGAACTAGACAATGCATATATCTTTACTTACTTGTTTTCCAAGAAGGGTGAAAATGCCGGTTATTAATGTAAGCAATATACAATTCTATAAGGTAGGGGAAAAAGTTAAAATTATCTTAGTCTAGAATGATCTTTTCTTTTATTAATAAACGACTGAAATTATTAAGTGTAGTATCAGAACAGATACTACATATAGCTCCTAATCAAAATATATAGAAAATGTCTGTATTTACTTGCCTTTCTTTTGTAAAAATAAATAGGCTATGGCCTTTTGTTTAAATGAGAAAAGTCTAGCTCACCACAAAAAGTGCACTAACGATGTAGACAAAAATGAAAATTGTCTTAATCTAGAAGGGTGTGTTCTTAATTGACCTAGAGTAAGAAATATAAAGTGTATAAGCAGAAGATATACCATAGTTTGCTGTTAGCCAAAAATAAAGGTTTTATTTTACCAATATTTAAAATGATTGTTTGTCGCTAGTTTTGTTCCTTCATACTTGGCGACCTCATCGGAGAATAGAAAAAAATATTCGTTACAGAAACTAATTACCAAAACCAAAGCGCGCAGCAGGGGATTCGTTGCAAAATTATTTCAGCATCATAAATCTAGATTCACCAGCTTCTCTTGCTCATGTTCTTTCTCTTTTTCTTTCTCTTTCTCTCTCTATATATATCTATCTGTATCGATCTATCTATCTATATATATATATATATATATATATAGAGAGAGAGAGAGAGAGAGAGAGAGAGAAAAGTGAACGTGCCTGTGTATCTGTCTGTGTGTCTCTGTGTGGATATTTCCCTACGCAATAACTCAATTTTCAGTCTACAGACTCGAAATTTGATATGCAGGGTACTGAGATTTGGGAAAATGTTTGTAATCCGTTTTCTGCCAGAAATTTCTCTGTTAAGTTATTAAAGTTCAACAATTTGTCCTCTGAGAAACTTCTCCGCCAATTTTGTGCCTAAACACTTTAAATTTTAGATATAGGTTCCTTGGACATGGATCTAACTTAATAACTTAATTTTAGCCCCAAACAGTAATTTTTAATGGGCTCATAATAGGGGTCAAAATTTACAAATTGACCGCTTTTTTTCTTTTTTTTCTTTTTTTTTTTTGCTCAACATACACCTCCAAACACCAGGCAACGCCGTGCTGAAATGCTAGTATATATATAAAGGTGAAAGTGACTGTCTGTCTGTGTACATCTCCCTACATAATAACTCTGTCAATTTTCAGTCTACAGACTCGAAATTTGATATACAGGGTAGTGAGATTTGGAAAAACCTTTGTAATCCGTTTTCGGACAGAAATTTGGCTGTTAAGCCGTCAAAGTTCAACAATTTGACCTTTGAGAACTCTACCAAACCCCTCCAGCAATTTTGGTTATAAACACTTGAAATTTTAGGTAAAGGTTCCTTGGACATGGATTTAACTTAATAACTTAATTTGAACCCAAAACAATAAATTCTAAGGGATCATAATAGGAGTACAAGTTAAAAAAAATGTGACCTCTGCGGTCTCTACCAAATTACTCAGACAATTTCTGGTTTAAATATATGAAATTTTACATAAAGGGTATTCAGAGATAGGGCAAGCTTTTAAATCGGTTTGGGTCGAAAATTTGAGCTACAACTATATAAATCTATGTATGTATGTTTGCATGCGTGCCTAAAACTTTCGAAAGGCGACGGATTTTTATACAATCAGTATCGTTTTAACGCCCGACCCTTCAGTCGACACATACCAAAAAATTGGCTAAAAGCATTAAAATCTTCACCTTCAATTGGGCAGTTTTCTACTGGGAGGGGTCGCTTTTTCGGCGATATTTTCGAAAGTTATCCCCTCTTTTTTATTGTCTGGCTTTAATTTAAACCTAAATCACTTCCGGTTTGGCGGTGGTCGTAGCAGTAAAGACGTCTCGTTGTTTTCTCGTTCTCCTTCGAGGTACGGGTTCGAGCTTGCCTTCTTAATACTACTTTTTTTGTTTTTGCTCAACGCACACCTCTAAACACCCCGGCAACGCCGGGCACCCATGCTAGTACTTCAGAATAAAGTATGTCAATAGATCTACTGGTATGGAAATTCAGTGATTATTGGTCTTACAAAATATTGTTGGCTGTAATATTTTATAAAGACAATCCCAGCTAAATAAAAATTGCTCAATATACCAGATAGAGCAAATAAATCACTTCGGAATTTACCATCCATTTTGGATATGAAATTCAATAGTCTTTTCATTTTGAACCAATATATAATTTTCCTTTACTCTATGATAGTTAAAAACTTAAATTATGATTTTCTATGTTTATGGTTTTAGCAAATTAGGTAAAACCATTATAATATTTGCTAATATTTACTCTTCTGTAGACACCGAAAACCTATCGGTTTAGGAGTTATACTTGTTGAAATGTATTCTTTGTCTTGCATGTAATAAACATTTCTAGATTTGAAATTTTACGATTTCAAACCATAAAATTTAAATGACTAAATTTTGATATATATATATATATATATATATATATATATATATATATAAATATATATATATATATATATATAGAGAGAGAGAGAGAGATAGATATATGATATATATATATGATATGTATATATATGATACATATATATATGATATATATGATATATATGTGATATATATATGGTATATATATGATATATATATGATATATATATAAATATATATATATATATATATTGTGTGTGTGAAATTCCCTCTTCCAATAATTATTTTCATATAGCTATGATTCACCACCAAAAAACTCTTTTCAATAGTTGTGCTAAAAAGTTAAATAAGTGCCTTTTCACAGCTGAACATTTTGCTAACCGCATTTCATTTCCTCTGATGATATGTGCCATTATTGAAAATCCATGGATTAAGGAAATTAATATAACCTCTTCTATATATTCATTTTGTCAAACAATAAATTCTTAACTCGAATATATGTGTCTATATTTTGATTTTCAGAATTTAAATTTAACAACTAAATTTATCTATATATATATATATATATATATATATATATATATATATATATATTATTATCATTATATCAGTCTCTCATTATATTTCTCTCTCACTATCTTCGTCTTTTTTTATATTTTCATATTAAGGCGTCTTTCTTTCTTCTTGGTACGATATTTTTAAAGATTACTGCCCTTTTCACTTGAGGCGATGATACTGTACATTTCCTCTAATCAAGTTCTTAATACGTATAAGAATATTTAGTAAATGTTAGATTAGAGTCACGGATTGTTCATAATGACGTTTAAAAATTGTGTGCAGCTGATGATGTTTTAAAAATAATTTGACATGCTTTATATTTTGGAGTTAAAATCTACCATGAAATCGCAAAAAAAGCACCTGTCACATGAGTAAATATTTTAGTTGTAAGGATCGTTCCAAAAGTAAGGACTCTTAATAGTTTAATTCAAAAACAATAACGTTAAAGATCTACGAAGACTGGATAGGTACCATCAAAACGAGCGGCGTTTTACACTCTAGAATTTCTTTTTCTACATAGTCACCAGCATTCTCTATGCACTTTTACGAACGATGAACGATGCCTCAGTCGTAAAAGTTCGAAGCGCATTTTTTCACTGATATCGCCGTTGCCACTCTGAAAGCAACGGACCTATCTCCTAACTATGCTTACATAACTGTTTCTCGAACATGTTTATTATATATTTTATTGTATTATCAAATTAATGTTTGTCTCTCATATTCCATCAGAAGCAATACTAACAACAATCTGCCTAAAATACTTCTAGTTCTTTAAAATACACGTTACATATTATTTAAGTCACGTTACACGTTAGATCGCCGAGGATAAACGACGTTAAGCCTGGTCAATACTAAAATGAGTGACTATTTCGCAATACTCTTGCTATGGTATAGCTGGAAATGTCTTCTCAATTATTAAATCATTTCTCTCTGATAGGTTCATAAGAGTAGTAGTCGATGGGCAAAAATCAGAAGCTCACAGTATAAATGCTGGAGTCCCTCAGGGGTCCATCCTGGGCCCAACTCTTTTCCTGATCTACATTAATGATCTTCCAAATCACATCCTTACATCATTCGTAGACATTTTTGCTGACGACACTACCATCTATGGTAGCACATCTAAGTCAGTAAACGACCAACTTCTCTCCGATTCTCTCTCCTCTGATCTTGATCACTTTGTACAATGGGGAAAGGAGTGGCTGGTTACTTTTAATGCATCTAAAACCAAGCTTCTATCTTTACATCATCAACGTTCTGATCACCATCTGGCATCAATTAAAATGACCGTAAACGATCGAGTTCTCTCTGATTATCTCTCCTCTGATATTGAGCAACGGGTACAATGGGGAAAGACGTGGCTTGATACTTTCAATGCATCTACAACCAAGTTTTTATATTTACATCATCAACGCTCTCACCCCCATCTGGCATCAGTTGAAATGAATGGCTCTCGTCTTGGGGAGGCCTCAAGTTTTGACAGGTTTCTGGGCTTGACCTTTATTCCTGATCTTAAATGGAATACGTACATCAAATCTGTTTCCAAGGCTGCTGGAAAAATGGTCAGATCCTTCTATCGATCCAGTAGATATATCACTGCTGATGTAATTCTCTATCTATATAAGAGCCAGATACGTCCAAGTATGGAATACAGATGCCACATATGGGCAGGAGCTGCTAGAAAGGACTTGTCCTGCCTTGATAGGGTTCAAAATAGACTTCGTGGCCTGGTGGGAGATGTCCTTTTCTCTTCGCTGCAACCTCTATCTCACAGAAGAGATATTGCGAGTTTTACTCTGCTTTATCGTTATTTTCATGGAAAGTGTTCGACTGAGCTTCAATCTATGGTCCCCCCTCGCCAAACTTTCACAAGAAACACTCGACTAGCTGAAAACATTATCAATAATTTTTCCCACTCTTTATCTGTACCTAAACCTAAACGTAGATTCCATGATCAAAGCTCTTTCTTAGAACTGCACGCCTGTGGAATTGTCTTCCGTTTTCCTGCTTTCCAGCTGTCTATATGGTTGTCTTCAAGTCCAACGTGAACAACTTTCTGATGAGCCGTTCCACTTAAGTTAACAAATTTACCGAACTTCCATTACTATCGATTACTATATTGTCCTTTTGACTACTCTACACTCTTTAACCCTTATCCTTGAGTGGCCTATCGGCCTTGATAAGTGGTGACGCCTATGTAAAAAAAAATACTAGGTGTTGTATTGGCTCGGAGCCTTGAGAGGGATTGACGCCGCTATTTTTGCAGAAGATACACTGCGTGAAATAATGCAGCACCCCCCCACAACCTCAGAGAGTTAAGGGAGATGTCCATGTCTACATCCGTACATTATTTCAAGACACGTTACGAATTATTTCATGTTACCTTGCACATTATTTTAAGTCACCTGTCACATTATTTTAAATCACGTTACACATTATATCAAGTCACGTTACAGATTATCTCAACTTACTTTACACACTATTTTAAGTCACGTTACACATTATATCAAGTCACGTTACAGATTATCTCAACTCACTTTACACACTATTTTAAGTCACGTTACACATTGTTTCAAGTCACGTTATACATTATTTGAAGTATTTTATATTTTGACTTGTATTCATCGAATGACTGACTAGTTTTGACTCTGGGGTCAGCAGCGGGTCCATATACAGGTAGATTTGGTTCAATCGTTTTTTTTCATATTTTTGTAATTGATCTCAACATATCAAAGCAAGAATCCACTCGAGGATAAGAGTGACATTTTCAGATTGATGATACAATAACACTATAAAAAGATTGAGAAAATAATAATTCTCAATCTTTTCATTTGAAGAATCGATGAGTATTTGTTGACATTAGACTTGTTCTAGTCCGTATGGAAACATTATTTCGGTAACATGTTCGGCAGATGATGAGATAAGCTTTTAAATAAGCTCAATGTTAAATAAGCTCAATGTTTGATGTTCCATAAAATAAGTAAAATAGACTTCTATGCAGTTTTGATAGAAAGCGAGTTGACTAGAGTTTAAAGCCAAGTCGAGTAGTTACCAAGGAAATACCTACAAATTAGAGAAAGACTAGTAACGTCTTTACTTTGGGGAAAAGAAATGATCATCTCTCACTAGATGACGTAGTCGATTTTGAACTCTAAGAGATGAAAGAGTTCTCCATCTTGGCACGAATCTGACTTATACTGATAGTAAATTGCACCAGGAATCATGTCCTTTCTGGAGCAGTAGAAAAATGCAGCCATTTTAAGCGACCTTCGAAACGTACGTGTCGCAAATCTTCCATTACCTCCGTATAGCATGGAACGATTTTAAGTAAGATTTACAGAAAATATGCTGCATATATTTCAGTGATAATCTAAGCTTAATATAAAGTTTTGAATAATCAAGGCCGTTCATATACCATTGTCTATTGTTTGATTTTTTCAGTATATCAAATCTTTCGGGTTATTGAATGCCATCTTTAATGATTTCATGCTTCGATATTTCAAATCTTCGCTTATTAGTCCATGTTGCAAATTTCAATCTTGTGTACGATTCGTTTATGGATTAATTGCTTTTGTAGATTAATTTTTTTGTCAATTAATTCCTATTCATACAAAGTTAGGTATGTGCATATGTTTATAAGATTGCATGAATAGGATTTACTCCTAAACTAATTGACTGATAATTATGAATATGTTAATACAGCTGCTAAGAGTAAGGGATCGTAATTTGGATTATATGTAGTTAGATTTAGATTTAGTCAAAGAAGACCCACTGTCAAAGTTCATATACCTTCGAATTTCTTTTAGAAATTTGGAAAATACATATTAGATATCAATTAATAAATATTTTCCAATTCTGATAATTAAAAAAAAAAAGACTTACGATACAAAATTTGCATCCATTAAAAAATTCAATTAAATCAGGCGTATATTAAAAGTTTTCGCATATTATACATATACACCAATACAACTAGATTCTCTGGATTTCAATTTTTTCTTAAGACTTCATATGTTTAAGTTTGTTGTTTGGTTGTTTTTGTTTTACGGCATATCAACCCTTTTCAGCTTATTTAATGCCGAATCTAGTGATTTTGAAGAACAATTTTTTATAGAATATATTTGGGTTTTTTTTTCAAGTCGGTTTCTATTTAACTCATAGTTGGGACCCTAACAGGTACTACCACTCCAGGTCAGAGTGGACCTGGGAGCAATGGCAATTAAGGGGTGGCTCCACACTCCCAAAAGCCCACCAACTGGGGCCTCACCATCGGATATAGTTTAAGGTCATATTCAGGACCACATATGTTTAAGCTTTAATTTCGTAGAAATTGTCAATAATAAACATCAGTAATACGATAAAATGTGTTATTTTGTGTGTCACGCTTATATCTTCCGAGTGACTGTCATTTTGTTATGACCTTCCATTTCTTGTAATAAATAATTTTACCAAGAATTCTTCATAAGTTTCGTTTCGGTTATAGCTGATGGCACTCATTTACAGAAAGTTTAGATAAGATAAGTCATCAGTACCGTCAGTTTCAAACCCGATAGTTAGGGGCCGTTTTAGATAACCATATCAAGCTATCCTCAGCCAATACGCATCACACACACACCCACACACACACACGCACACACACACACACGCATATATATATATATATATATATATATATATATATATATATATATATATATATATATATATATATTCATAGGTTTTGGTTCTGGTTTTGATTTAAGCTAATGCACCCAACTCATATGGATATTCTTTTTTGAAATGACAACTTTATAATATATAAGAATCGATAGAAAATTTACTCTATAATAATATATACGAAATTTGCATGGATTAAGATATCATATTTAAGCGTATTTTACGACCGGGCTACTTCGGGGCGTCTTTGCTAGCTTAGATCAGTACTTCTGCAGTTTTAACAAAAGAGCTACAATAATGTCAGTGCATCTTCATTTACGCTAAACATCTACAGAATGCCAACAGGAATATATTATATCTGAAAGAGTTCGCTGTGGGATTTCTACAGGTCCCGCTAGTTTTGATTAAAATTGAACTATTCATTCTAGACATAAGTTTTAGTATCAATCTATGTTGATTTCAATTTTCGTACAGTGTTATAAAAGTAACGCGATTCTCTTCTGTTCGGGGGGGGGGTCGATGTGCCTATCCTGGGGCGGGTATTCTTCTAGTCTATATTTTTGTAAAAGTGAGAATGTGTGTTAGGGCACTTCTAAAACTATATACTCAACAAAGTTTTGAGCTACAAGCTTGAAACTTTGTATATAGGGTATTCAGGCATATGAACAAAAATTTAAACTGTTTTCATTCCAAAAAACGGGCTGCTACGGGGTCAAAATTAAAAAAAATTAGTACTTACTTGTGATGGAATTTGTATCTGTTTTCTAACTCTTTCATAAGTCTGTGTGCGTGAATCGTTAATGTGACAGATTGGTTATGCCAAGAATCAGTAGGTTTAAAAACACCCTTTTTAAAAGATTGTGTCAAGCTGGTCTAATGTATATCGTGCTTGTCTTTCCATCTTAATGTTTTGGTTTCGATATCAGTACACCCATTTTTTTTTTATTGATACGGAGTGTTAAGCTTCTGTATGAATTAAAGTATAATATTTATGTGTATTTATGACTGGGCAACGCCTGCTAGTATTCTGCAAACTATATAGTCTGTTTAATCCATTCACGAAACAGGTTAGAAACTTCATTATTATAGTTCTCTCGTGTCAAAGTAATGTCGTTATTGTCAATTTGCACCACTTAAATGTAGGGGTCGCGAAAACCTGTCAAATTGAAATACCAAGAATTAGTAATAAAACCAACGCATCCGACTGGTCAATATTTTAGGCTAAACACTACTTACTTAGATATTAAACTATCGTAAACGATAGATCCACGTATTTGGCTGATATTTTCTTTCCGAAATGAAGCAAAAATGTGTATCATACACATACAAAGTCAATTGTCGCCCTAAAAAAGACGTCATAATTCCATTTCTGTGTGATAAAAACAGGGTTTTTTTTTTAGTTTTTTGTTGTTGTTGTTTTTTTTTGTTTGCAGACCATCTATTAGTTGGCCAGTTGTGTACACATCCCAAGAGCGATAGGAGCCTTCTATAATGTCTTAAAGTAGCACAATATTCAACAAGCGAGATCGGAGATGTGCCGCTGTACAACTCATGCTCACTACTGATCCAAGTTATGACAACACGACCATAGCTGGGCGATTAATGATTGACGGCACAGCTCTACACATGAATTACTATTTTTGTATTTACTGACCCATGATTTCCACGAAGTTGGCTCAGGCTCGATCGGCAGCTGACGGAAACAACCGGAAAAGAACGTTCCTTTTTCATGAACCTGCTATCTGTTTTTAGCTAATACGTTATAAATTGGAAGAAATAAAACTGAATTTAAATCGCGCAGGTAAGGGTTTATGATTATAGTTAAGGGTTGGAGGTTAGGGTTATGGTTGGGTTAGATACATGTTTGTAATTTTATTTATTGTAATTCCATCTTTTTCCTGTTTATCATTATACTTTTCTGGTAGTGGTTCAACGTTTCGCGATCGGCTGCTTCCGGTTATTCTTGTCAGCCGTTGAGCATACCCGAGAAAATTTGTGGAAATCGCGGATAGGTAAATTACCCCTTTTTTTAAACTGGATGTTTGCTTATTGAAATGTTATTATATTATATTTCCTTAGTATATATATACTTTCACTCATTTTATCTCAATTCACTTTTTTTTCTATATTTTGTAATATATTTTTCATAATATTCTATCTCTTTTTTCTTGGATATTTTTCCTTAATCTTTCGTTCAATATTATTCATTTTTTAAACATTTCATCTATATTCCTTATATTTTTGTAATGTAAACACATTTCCTACATTTTCATAAATATATTGTTTACTTTTTAAATAATGTTTCTATATCTTTTTACTGATTTACTAAGTTCACTGATATCTATATGTATACTATTAATAAAATTCTAAATGTTTATTTATTTATGTGTATATATATATATATATATATATATATATATACATACCAATAAAAATTTATGTGTATATATATATATATATATATATATATATATATACATACCAATAAAACTTTCGAAAAGATGCATCGACTTGATAAAATTATTTTTTCCCCTGAAAGGTGTGAGTCCCTAGATTGTGGTTATCTATATATAGTTCGTAACGAACAACGCTGGGTCACACAAATAGCCCGAAATAAGGGGGGTTGGGCCATTTCATGCAATCGTCGAAAAAGTTACCTGCCCCTGTCAACGGAATTTAGCAATGCGTGTATACAGTCGCAGTAACTTCTTTCGGCTTGTAGGCAGGACTAGTGGCGCAATGGATAACGCATCTGACTACGTATCAGAAGATTCCAGGTTCGAATCCTGATGTTCGTAATAATTTTAACCATCATTTTATCTAACGTTTACTCATTATCCTTACCCTTAGTTAGGCTATTTTTTTCACTGATTTTGTTTTGTGTATATGAGAATTTCCCATACTCCGAGTTCACAAGGTAAGTGTTGATGGTAAGACGATGTTGAGTGTACTTGATGTTGAGTGTACTTGATTTTGTGTTTGACTCGGCGTTGTGTGTGCCAGCGCGGCGCAGCCGCTAGGTTTAAATATTTCTTTAATTTTCATAGTTCTGTCACATATGTTATTTATTTATTGTAAAGCTTCACCTATTCTTACAGAGTCATGTGAACTAACATGTTTAAATATCTCTTATTATATAAAAGGAACTTTGTGTGTCTGTGAATTCGTTCCCTATGAAATTTCACACAAAGATACTTTATGTGCTTGACAGTGTTTTCATATATGTTTTGTGTCGGAATGTAGATATGTCTATAAGAAATGTCATTATTATGTTAAACAATGATACCAAAAACATGAAGTGTCGATAATCGATAATCGACATAATTCGATGAAAGAAGAAACAGGCGATTTTGATCAAAGTTAACACTTTAAACAGCCTAACATCACAAGTGTATTTGAGAACTTTTATTACCACACGGCATATTATCACACGGCATATATATAAAGGCCCGGCATATAAAATCAACAGTAGCTTCTTTGATATCACAGGGGCGCATTTTTTTTTACACAGTGATCACCACTTATCAAGGCCCGGAAGCCACTCAGGGATTAGGGTTATTGCAAGTACATTACGTTAGAGTGGAGTTTTGTATGAAGTGTTTACTTAAGGGGGCGGTTCATTAGGAATTTGTTAACGTTGGACTAGAAGACATCCAAGTTGTAGATTCGAAATGAATGTTTCTTTTTAGAACGCAATTGCACTATGATACTTAACTTTATATTTTAAAACTTTCATTCAAGCCGTTATATATATATATATAAAAAATCATAAACTCCACAGTAAGTTCTCTATTGTGAAAGGTAGACTACTATGTATTGTGGACTAAATCATTGTGGGGAGGCTTGTTAAGATTCATCTTGGTGTACCGCGATGGGCCCCCAATTACAGTTGGCAATCAATGGATTTGGTTGACAAATAGGCGACTTCACCGATTTCGATGAAAATAAAAAATATGGGACTGTGAAACATTCGTTGATCATTATTAAATCCTGGGCAACGTCGGGTCTCCCTGCTAGTATAATAATAAAACATGTAACTGATGTTTGATGGAAACGCTAATAATTATAAAAGACGATTGCAATAAATAAGAAATCAGTTATTGCGAAATATGATTGGTTGGTTGGTTGTTTTTGTTTTACGGCATATCAACCCTTTTCGGGTTATTTAATGCCGAATCCAAAGATTTTGAAGAAAATTTTTTTAATAGAATATATTTGTTGTTTTCAAGTCGGTTTCTATTTAACCCATAGTTGGAACCCTAACAGGTACTACCACTCTGGGTCAGAGTGGACCTGGGAGAAATGGTAATTAAAGGGTGGCTCCACACTCCCCAAAGCCCACAAGCTGGGGCCTCACCACTGGATATAGTTTAAGGTCATATCCAGGATCCCCATTGAGGGACTTTTACCCTCTGCAGGGGGGCAGTCGGTGTATTCTAATGCCCCACCGACAGGGCCTGCGACATATGAATAAATGTTATATACCATAACAGTATATATGCCAAAAAGTTCTTCGTTTATATATAAGGCGTTTGTAATTTATAATTTTTCAAAGTTAATTTCATCAAAAATGCTGGAGACTTCAGACGTAGGTAATTTAGATTTGTGCTTTCTTTATTTTTTTTTTGTTTTGTTTTCAAGCCGTCTATTCTTATTTTCTTTTTGTTTAATTAATTTTATTTTATTTTCAAACAAAAATCGTCCTGTCTTTATGTCCATTTGGTTTTTTTGGTTTATTTATGCCGACATACGTCATTATATTTATTTCCTACAGCCTCGAATTTACCTTCACTATCCCGCTTTATAACGACCACGACTTCTGCCTCTTTGAGATGATCGGGTTTTTTTCCTACTTCTTTCTGTCTATTCGCGCGCTTCAATTTTCAAGTCTTATCTTTCTTTTGTTTTTCTATACCTCTCATCTTTGTTTTATTTTATATTTTCTTGCAGTAATCTTTTGTTTTCGTTACTTTTTCTTTCATTTCGTCTTCCACTGATAATTTCCGTCTTTCGAATCTAATTTCGAGATTCCGTCGTCTTAGCAATTGCTTCAAAATGGCAGGTTTTTGCTTTCCATCGATAATATTTCTATTTTTGACCCAACCTACATGCCATTAGTTTACCATCGTTGTTTGTTTAGTGTTACGGCATGCCAACCGTCGTCGAATTATTTTATACCGAATCTATATACACACACGCGCGCGCACACACACACACACATATATATATATATATATGACTACTTCATTTAATCATATAAATTAATATATGAAAGTATAAATTTATGCGTAAACTTTAAGTATTTACTTCAACAGTGCTCAATACGTAGGTAGAGCTAGGTATTAAGTTATAAAATATATATGGCAATGAGGCTACAAAGAATATTCCGCGTTTCATCCGCACTAGGATTCATCAGGCCTATGCTTTACAATATGTCAGAACGTAAAATATCTACGCTCCCCGCTAAAATAGCACGCACAAAGGAAGGGATGAACCGGAGGTAAACTGGTCTTTTGTCCTGTAAGTGCCTGCTCATTGACTGATTAGAAAGGGTGCGGTGGAAACTAGAAAGCTGATTGGCTTACTAAAAATTCAATAGAATGTGCGTATATAAAAACGCGAGACTACCACAACTCCTCGCATAAGCCTGATGAATCCAAGCGTGGATGAAACGCGGAATATTCCGTGTAACTTAATTGCCATATATATTTTATAACTTATATATATATATATATATATATATATATATATATATATATATATATATATATAAAATATATTTTAGTCATCGACATACAGACCTGTTTCGTTGTTTCACAACTCATCAGTGCCGCTAGACTAACACCTCTCCCAAGCCGAGGATCGAACCTAGAACCGTCGTGATGACAGTCGGCCGTCCTACCCCCAGACTACGGAATCGGTGGCCGAAATTAAACTGTCCGAATGCCTATTTAAATAAACATCCGTCCGCCACTCGTAGAGGGCTCAAACGTTTTGTTTGTAAACAAATCGCGAGCTTCGCATTATTTCAGCTAAATTAAGTAGCGAGTAAGATAATTTACGAGAGTGCTCTACCGAAGAGGGGAGCAAGAGCAACAACGTATTAAAATGTCTGGCGTAGAGCGTAAACGACACGCTTTGCTAATATCGGTCCATGGACTCGTTGATTTTAAAATTCAGGTTTTTAATTAACTTAGTTATTAACCGCCTTTTAATCGACTTTTTAGATATTTTTACCGCCCATTACTCTATACAATTTATTGTGGATTTTACTTTTCACTTTTCTAATTTCCATTTTCGCTTCTATTCGCTTTCATGAATTCCACCTGAAGATGATTCGCAGTGGAATCGAAAGTGCTGGAACTTTCATAATTATTTTCGATTGGAAAATCAAAAAAATAAAAAAGAATCATAAAGCAAAGTATCTCCTTTGTATTTAATTATGTCTGCTTGAATATATATATATATATATATATATATATATATATATATATATATATATATATATATATTGTAATTAGTAATTTATAAAATATATATGGCGATTAAGCTACACTGAATATTCGGCGTTCCATCCACTCTAGGATTCGTCAGGCTTATGCGCGAATTCTGTGGTTGTTTATCGTTTTTATATGGTCCTCTTCTGTTGAGGATGTTAGTTAGCCAATCAGCTTTCTAGTTTCCACCGCGCCCCTTCCTATCAGCCAATGGGCATACATTTTATCGAACAAAGGATCTGTTTTAAAACTAGTTTAGTGGTTTAAGGCAGACATTTTCATTTTATATATATATATATATATATATATATATGTGTGTGTGTACATACATATATGCATATATATATATATATATATACATACATGTGTGATCGTTTATGTATATTCATGTTTATTTAATTTATTTATTTGTTTATTTTCTATTGTTTTTGTTAGTTTTAAAACTATTTTGTATCGCTATCCCAGAGTAAATTTTATTTTGTGAATACAGTTATTCTATTTCTCTTCTACAGTTTAATAGATTTGGGGGTTCTTTAAAGTACAGGATAGCAAATTTTTCATGAAGGCATAATTTACATGGATCGTCTAAATGCCTACACTTGGTAGCTTGTCTTATTATTTTCCATACGACTACCGGCGAATGTCCGCTTTCTTTGAGTTCCCAGTATTTATTCTCTAGTGTTGTTTTTATACGGTGTTTTTTATTGTTGAATGTACTTTTGTGGTCATAGTATCGGGTTTTGAAATCTAAGGAAGTCATGCCTACGTAATATTTCTTGTTATTCGGGTTTTCTTTCGCAAATATTGTTGCCTGATAAACTACGCTTTTTGTTAGACATTTATTTTGAACTGGGCAAAGTGTGCGGTGTCTACAGTTGCATTTAGCTTGTTCGTTATTGGTATTTTTATTTATGGTATGGTTGTTCTTGTCTGGGGTTGGTTTGTTATTATTATTATTATTATTATTATTATTATTATTACTATTATTATTATTTCTGCTAGTGTTAGTTTTATTTTGTCATGGTGTCTACTTTTTTATTGTTTATTTTGCTGTTGTTTACATTGTTTTTATTTAGTATTTTGTTATTATGTGCTTTAATAATCATCTCTAAATTTTCGCAACAACTGTAGGATAAATTTAAGGTATTTTTATTGACGATTTTGTGTAAGGGGTTGGTTATATATATATATATATATATATATATATATATATATATATATATATATATAGTCATCCATATACAGTACTGTTTCGCTGTTCATCAGTGAGGCTAGACAAGTAACTACCCCGAACAAGGACTGAAATCCGATCGCGCAAACCGTTGCGCTATACGGCTGCTGCTATGTGGGCCATGGATTAACAATGTTTTGACATTGTCCAAATACCCAAGTTCAATTTGTTTACACAAACACATCTCTTAATATGATAATGGTAATTCGTATATCACTTCCCAAATGCTCAACTCAAGATGAGGAGCATAGTCATCCACATACAGTACTATTTCGCTGTTTCACAGCTCATAACTGCGGCTAGACAAGCAACTAACACAAGCTAGGATCGATATACAAACATATATATATATATATATATATATATATATATATATATATATATACTAGCAGTTCAGTCCGGCTTTGTTCGGGCCCTATGTACTGTTTATTACTTTATGTGCATATGTATATATCTATTAAAAAGTTTGACTGATATTCAGGTACCCCATATCTAAAATTTCAAGTGCTTCAACCTAAAATTCTCGGACGAGTTGGGTAGAGTCTGCAAAGGTCAATACTTACAACTTTGGCCTCTTGGAAGCCAAATTTTCGACAAAAACTGATTAAAACGCTTGAATACCCTTTATGTATAAATTTCAAATGTTTAGACCCAAAATTGGCAGAATAGTTTGCTAGAGACAGCAAAGGCGAAATTTTTTTAACTTTGACCCCTTGGCCGCCAAATTATCGGCCAAAAACCCAGTGAAACCTTGCCTTATGTCTAAATACACGTCATTTAAAATTTCAAATATTTAGACCAAAAGTTGGCTGAGTAATTTGATAGAAACCGCATGGGTCATATTTTTTAAAACTTTTACTTCAATGTTGTCTGCTTAGCATTTACTGCTTTGGGCTCAAATCAAATTAAAAGTTTTATCCATGTCCAAGTAACCTACATCTAAAATGTCAAGTGGTTAGACCCAAAATTGGCGGAGGAGGTTGGTAGAGTCTACAAAGGTGAACTCATTGAACTTTGCCCCCCTTGAGAGCTGAATTTCTGGCCGAAAACTGATGAAAAAGATTTTTCCAAATCTCAATACCCCTTATGTCATATCTCGAGTCTGTAGACTGAAAATTGACAGAGTATTTTTGTAGGGAAATGTACACACACAGACAGACACACACACATAGAGACAATTTCACTTTTATTGATATATAGGTATGCTTCTCATATATATATATATATATATATATAGTAAGTTATAAAATATATATGCCGATTAAGCTACACTGAATATTCCGCGTTTCATCGACTCTAGGATTCTTCAGGCTTATGCGTGAATTTTGTGGTTGTCTCGCGTTTTTATATACGCACCTTCTATTGACTTTTAAGTTATCCAATCAGCTTTCTAGTTTCCAACCCTCCTTTCCTAATCAGCCAATGAGCACTTACTTACAGGACAAATGCCCAGTTGACCTCCGGTTGACCCGTTCCTTTGTGTGTGCTATTTAGCGTAGATATCTAGTGTCTTGACCTGTTTTAAATCAAGGTTAATTTTTTTTTAAGTTTACACATAAATTTATACTTTCGTATATTAATTTATGTGAGTAAATGAAGTAGTTATATCTCTCTCTCTCTCTATATATATATATATATATATATATATATATAAAATTACAGAAGTCAGATGCAAAGACTTCAAACTTTTGTCAATTTAAGCAATCAGTGACCTGCGACTGTTCCGTTTTATCATTTGCAACCTTAGCCATGTTTAAGTCTCGCCGTTTATATCTGACATGGCCAGCATATTAATCCCATGGCAGTCTACGATTCTTAAAATACCGGCGCGATTATTTATCCTGATATGCGTGCTGACAAATCTCCAAAATAAATACTCTGTCTTCAAGTTATAAGGTTGCTTCAGTTAACTTAAGATGATTATATACTGTGCAATACTGCAGTTTACCAAGCATGTCTCCTATAGTAACCGAATATAGAAAATATGAAATGTAGAATCATAGCTTTTACTACACTTTATTTCTTTTGGTAATGATCTTGTGCGAGAATACAAGGTCTGTTGCAGTTGTAAATGAAATGAACTAGCGGGATCTGTGGAAATTCCACAGGGGACTCATTCATACGTAATATATTGATGTTGGCATTCTGTAGATGTTCAGTGTAAATGGAGACGCTTTGATATTATTGTAGCTATTTTGTTAATACTTTTATTCTTTTAAATTTTCACACTTTTGTGCCGATTTTTCCCTGCTAAAATAAAAACTATAAAGTTTCGCATGGGTTCGAATACCCTAAACATTAAGTTTTACGTCTGTAAACTAAAAACTGTTAGAGGAATTTGATAGGCAAACCTATTAAACACACACACACACACACACACATATATATATATATAATTTTCCACAGTATATATATATTCTCTCACACTTTCTGAACACACACACACACACACACACACACACACACACATATATATATATATATATATATATATATATATATATATATATATATATATATATATATATATATATTCGTACATCAATATAAATTGAAAGAGATTTGTGGTTACTATATGCTTTTTACGCAAATATTACGCAGATATAAATCGTGTAGAATATCTGCATGAATATAATCACATGTAATAATTAATTAAAGATTGTCACCCAATAAGAAAACCGAAAAAGACTAACAGGGAATTAATTTAAATGAATATTTAAAAGAATATGCAAACTAGCCAGATCTTTTGCGGATGAATGCAATTCCATGGCCCATATATAACAAAGTTGTATTTTTTTTAATAAATAGACAAAACGGTGTTTAATATGAATATCAATACACAAAAAACTCAAATTTATTAGAGTATAGAGGATTGCTACGCTAGGTGAGCAGAGTAAGAGAGAAACATATTTGAGTAATGAGAAAGAGACAAGTTTTTGTTGTAAATGGCGTACGAAGAAGAACAAGCGAGCGGGGCATCTTCAGTGGGAATATCGATATGGAATAGTTTTGAACTACTCAAACTTTTTGGAAATTCATCACTATGAATATAAAAGATCTAAACTTCTACATTATAAAAAAATTATTAAAACATGATTTACGGCATAAACCACTTGTATTGTATCCGTGGACACATATCGAAATCTCGGACAGTTACCTGAAATTCTTTAAACAATAAAACAAAACCTGACACATGGTTTATTTTGGATACAGGTTTTATTAACAGTTAAAAATGTAAACCTGAAAAAGACAAAAAAAAAAACCCTAGTTTCACAAACATATAAATGCAAAAATAAAACCGCAGCAGAGACAAGAAGTCTAATAAAACCATTGGTGGGCAATAAGCTTAAGGAAATTACAGAATAGAATATATTGGATATAAAAAGAAAATAACGATAAAAAGTGAAAAAATAAAAATTATTTTAGGGTACAAGCCGATTTGCAAGCGAGGAGAAAATCAAACCTCACACATTGTAAAATGATAAACAAAGTTCGTTAAGAGAAAATTGATACGAGTTGCCTAAGATAAGTTTCCAAAGGTTTGTTCGTATGGGCAAATTTATTGATAGTACGCACATAACACTATAGTCCCCTTCGTAATAATCTCCTCCGGCTGCAATGCACTTTTGTTCTGCTCCAAGAACTTCTGGAAACCCCCAGTGAACCCCTCTTGTGTGAGAGTATCAATGACCCTCGTCACAGCCTCTTTCGTCTCTTCAAGTGTGTCATAACAACAGCCTCTAAGGTTTTCCTTGAGCTTGAAGAATAACCCAAAAGTCACAGGGGACAAAGTCTGGAGTATAATGAGGGCGAGGAACTGTCTTGATGTCCAAATGCTTACGAGAGTAGAATTGTGAACTGCAACCCTGGAAAAAAAACTTCTCGCAAATTTTCCACATCTTCAGTTCTTCGTGAATAATTATGTGTACAGATCCCATACTGATATCTAACTGTGCACTTATTATCTCTGCAGACACACGACGGTCCTTGTATTCCTGTATTCTTTGTTTGGACAATCAACTCTGGTCTTCTGACTTTATTACTAATCCCACTCATCATCACCCCAGAAGTCTCCGCTTCCCTTGAATCTCTTATGCCACTAAAAAACTGACACTCGATTCATGCAAGATGGTCCATAAGCAGTTTGAAATTTCAATAAGTTTCCGTGGCGTTTTTCCAAGTTTAAAACCGAATTTTATTGCATTTCGTTCATCTAAAATGTCCTCACGTCCAGATTGCATTTTTGAAATTCACCAGCTGTGACAATAAGCCTTTTGTAGGATGTATTCCAATTCCTGCTGTTGCTGCTCATTTGAACGTGTTGTCATAAAAATTGGTCAGTAATCTCACAAAATGTATTTCAATAACTTACCGAATTTGCAAGAGCCTACCAAAAATTTTAAATGGCTGTATAAAAAAAGTCTGGAAACTTATTTAACGCACCCCGTAATACGAAAAATGGTGTAACGTAACATGGCCAAGCCTAGGTCCAGCTGTACCGGTGTCAGGTCAAAACTTAGAGTGGAAGAAATAATAGTCCGGTTACCAAACTGGACTTCCATTTTTACTGTAAAACAAATAAACAAATTGGCATGATAGAAAATGTGAAACTTTTGTACACAATTTTATTTTTACGTATATTTTAAGATAAGTAGTACTTAATAAAATTCTATATAAAATAATAAATAAAATGGTGTTTATGTTTTTTAATAGAATGCAATGTTTTTTTCCAATGGTTGGAATATGTTTTAGTATTATGAAAATATATTACTTAATTAAATATTTATCGATTTCTGTATATTTATTAGAAAAATAGAATACAATATTTTCAATTGTTTTTATTAGAAGACAATGTTTTTAATAATTTGGATCTATTTTAGTATTATTAAAATATTGCTTTATTAAATATTTATCGAGTTTCTTTATATTTATTAAAAAAATTGAATACAATGTTTTTAATTGTTTTTTATTCAAATACAGTGGTTTTAATGGTTTTGATCTGTTTTGTATTATGAAAAAGATATTAGAAAATAGCGTAAAATGTTTTTATTATTGTTTTTGTGTGGATAGAATACAAAGATTTACAATAACTGAATGTGTCTTAGTAATATCGAAAATGTATTATGTTATTAAATATTTAATGATTCCTTTATATTATTAGAAAATGGAATACATTTTTTTTTACTTTTTTTATAATAAAATAATTCTTGAAAGAAAAAATTAACAAGAATAATACAGTCGGATGACATGTGAACTATTACTAAGGTACGAGGGGCGTGCAATAAGTAATGCCTCTGACCCACTTCCAGTTGTCTGATCTAGCTGAAATTTTGCATGTGCAATGATTTATATCTCTATGGGTTATGTGGCAAATTACAGCTCCGAAATAATTGTGGTTTCTGTTTTAAAGGTGTTTGAACTGAGTCAGGTGTAAAATGGAGCCTGTTGAATGTCGAGCAGTGATCCGGTTTTGTATTTGAAAGGACGCACACCACAGGAGACTTTTGATGAAATGAAAGAAACTTATGGTGATAATGCCCAATCATATGACCTTGTAAAACGCTGGCATCGTGAATTCAAATATGACCGGAAGTCTGTGGAAACATCTCCCAGACCTGGTCGCCCCCTTCTGCCATTAATGAGGCATCTGTCCGTCAAGTTGAGGCTGCCATTTTGGAAAATCGGCACATTACTATTCTCCAAATAGCCCAAGATGTCAAGATTAGTACAGGGTCTGTGTAAACTATCATTCATGACCATTTACATATGCATAAGGTGTCTGTCAGATGGATTTCCAGGTTGCTCACACCATTCCAGAAGCGAGAACGCGTCGAGTGCTCGAGGATGCATTTGGAGATGAGCAATGTTTAACCCTGCGACGCCAATATTTTTAAGCAATAATATTTTTGGTGTAAAAAAAAACTCTTAAACATGGGTGCTAGCGGAATGAAACTAAAACAAGAATTCCGATCTGATAAGGTGAGCAATTTTACATAAGTAAGCGATTTCCAATTGACACCGGTTATGGCCACCCCTGCTTCAGTTATATGCGAAAAATAATAATTGGCACTATTTACTTCTATGCTTAGAGGGAGAATATTCCATAAGGACGATACTCAAATCTTCAGAATATCAAAAAAGATGAAATTAACAGGTATAAGGCAAAGGGAAATAGGTACTGGTCGGAAATTTTCCGGTGACGTCTCTGGGGACTCCAGTCAGAAAAAATTCCGGTTAAAACATTAATAATAGAGTATATATATATATATATATATATATATATATATATATATATATATATATATATATATATATATATTACTTTGACCGAACACAATTTTATTATGAACTCAATATGTACTACCAAATGCACACATTTCCTTCGATTTTATTCAAATATTAATCATCATGAATAATTATGATTACCAGTGTCTAATTGCTTTATTCTGAAAAGAAACTGTCGCTTAAGACTTCCAAAATGTAAATCACTCAGATTCAGATGAGATATTTTAAAAAGCATCAGCGCATCATTTTTTGTCGGTCATTCGCTTGAGGACGTATCATTTTCGTTCATCTGTCACGCTTAAATACACAATCTTTATTGTTCCGTTACGCTTAAGATCATAATAGCACTCCCGTCTGTCTGCCATTGCTTAACTTAGTGATATCGTTTTTTTTTTAAATCTGAATTAACTGTGGAATATAATTACCGTTTGTCTGCCACACTTAAGATTAGCGTACAAGTTCAGTTTGTCTGTCACATTTAGAGTTTTGAATATAAATTTCGTTTCTATCTCACGCTTCAGTGTCGAATGTAATTTCTGTTTAATTTTAAGTATAATTTTAGTTTGTAATGCTTAAGTTTCAAATATACTTTCACTTTATCTGTTAATGTTGGAATATAACGCCAGTTTGGTTGTCGCACTAAGGTTTTTAATATAATTTCATTTTGTCGGTCACGCTTTAATCTAGTATATAATTTTCTGTTGGTCATTCACAAAAGTTTCGAATATAATTTCAGTTTCTTTATTATGCTTAAGTTTCGGTATATACTTTTAGTTTGTTTCTCATAGTAATATTTGGAATATAATTTTAGTTTTACTGTTACGCTTAAGTTCGTAATATAACTTTCTTTTGTACCGTTTAAAATTGGATATCTTTTCCGTTTATCTGCCATGCTTAATTCGCAATATAATTTCTCTTTGTCTGCCACACTTGCGTGTGAGAATAAATTCTCAATTCATCTGTAAGGGTTAGTTTTTAATATAATTCCTGTTTGCCTGTCACGCTAAAACGCGACATATGATTGTCGTTGTTCTGTCCCACATAAGTTTCATGTATCTTTCTCGTCAGTGAGTTACATTTACATCTGAACTATCTTTTTAGTTGGTCTGTCACGCATAAGTGGTAAACAGTATATGTGCTTTTATGTGCTCGTTTCAAAAGGACGCATCTTCAGACAAAAATGTTCTTATTTCTATACTTTATTTACTTTCATCATTTTGAAAATCGTTCTCGCCATTCGTTCGTCTCATTTTCAGTCTTGATTAACAGTGGCGCCATTTTCGATTTCGTATCATCCTCAATCATCACGTGACTTTATCTACGACTTTATTGCACGCTTTACTTCGTTGCTCTTTCCATGTCTCCATAGTTTCCATTCGGTGTATCCGTTTTCTCTGTGACTGTCAACGCTTATTTTTTTCTTCAATTTAATAGCTAACCCACGCGTATAGGCTGATAGAGATATTGCAAAGTTCATAATAATCTAACTGTTAAGTACGTTTAACCTATCCGCTGTCTGTCCGTTGGAGACGTATAGGCTCTAAAACTACTGGGACAAATGGTGCATCATAATGATGTTATAACATCAGCAATACGACTAATTTACCTATTAGTACTCAATAATAAAAATCAATAAACACTTAGAGGCTCCCAAACTATTCGCCAGAATCCCACCATATTTTACATGTAATTTCCTGGGTAAACCGGACTAAAATGACTATCAATAATAATAGTAGTAGTACCGTAAGTGTTAGATCTGTATATCGCTAGTTTTTAGCCAGTCTGAAAAATTGTCTTTAGATAGATGGGCTGCCGCATAGCGTCCTTCCAGTCGGATGACTGGATAATGTAGGATTAGATGGTCTGCGCCCTGACGGCTTTTTCTGCACTTTGGGTAGAATGGGGGAAGGGGTTATTTGTCTTCATCTGTGTTTGTTTACTGCAGTCCTGCAGTGTTTTGTTCTGATCCGGTTTGCGGCTACCTACTATTTGTAGCAAAACCTGGGAGGCGCAAATGAAGGTCTTCAATAATGTCTTTTGAAGAGTATTAATAATAATAATAATATTAATTCTAATGTACGCACACTTAAAGTCAGCAAAGTTTCATTACGACATGTATTGTCTACAGTTGGTGTATTAACACTGATTCAGACATGAAATCGATTTTTTCTCGAGTCTCATTTTTCTCCTTTTGGGTGACTGTATTCAAAACCATAGGCAGTATAAGTCATTCTTTTATTAATGGCGAATATTATTAGGTAAGCTGATCTACATATTTCTGGGATAATGTCCATGTCCAGAGACTATAAATATGGTTATATTTAACACGTTATTGGAGAGGGATTCGTGACAGTTATGGCCCCAGAAGCATGACGTTTCCTTGTGTAAGTTTAAACATGTTGTTAACTATAGCACTGTGTTTGTTTGGATTAATATCAGCCTTAAAAGCTACGACAATGGGTTTTCACTTGAAACAAAGTGCGTGCTTCAAAGTAAAATAACAAATTGTCACTAACGTGCAAAGTAATCCTCTTTGTGTAAACAAATAGACAGGCATTAGGACAATGATTTTCTAATTGTAATTTCAATTTCACATATCCATCTTAGCAGCAGTAAAATAGCGTAGTGGTTAGAAGCACCGACTGCCACCTAGGCGGCCGAGTTTTATCCTTGCTTCAGATAGTTGTTAGTCTAGCCGCACTGAAGAGCCGTGAGATAGAAAGACAGTATGTCTGCGGATGACAATATATATATATATATGTTTGTGTGTGTGTGTGTGTGTGTGTGTGTGTGTGTGTGTGTTCACCTGAGACATTAAGCACTATAGGGAATTAGGCACTTTAGCATTACTATGTTCCTTGTGGAGCAATAAACACCAAATTTGATCACTGGAAAGTCAAGAATTTTGCTTCTCAAGAGTAGCATTTGCTGAGCCAATCAAATGTAGTCATTTTGTGCCAAGTTGAACTACTGTTTTGCTTCCAGATCAGTAACCATTTTCAAACTGGATTCATAACTTTTTACTCCAGAAAGTTAACTGCACAAAACTCTCTGGAAAATCACTGAGTCTGCAAACTGTTCTTGTTCTTCTAAAGCACTGAAACATATCAGATTTAAGTATTATTTTTTACACTTGATTTAATTCAGGTTAACATTTTTCAAGGTTTGAAAGTGTGTTAAAAGTGTCTTCATCTACATCCTATCAAATTATGGTTTCCATACACATATTTTAAATCAATAATTCCCCCACTCTTTATCTGTGCCTAAACCTAAACGTAGATTCCATGAACAAGGCTTCTTTCTTAGAACTGCACGCCTGTGGTATTGTCTTCCGTTTTCCTGCTTTCCAGCTGACTACAATATGGTTGTCTTCAAGTCTAACGTAAACAAGTTCTTGATGAGCTGTCCCACTTGTTAAATTTACCGAATTTCTATTACTAACGATTACTATATTGTCCGATTTCTACTGTACCCTCTTTAACCCTTATCCTCGAGTGACCTCTTGGCCTTGATAAGCGGTGACGCCTATGTAAAAAAATATCTGCTGCAAAATTTAATTGGACACGTTTTTTGCATGCTTTTAAGATGTTAATTTATTTCTACTGCTACACATTTAAATATAATGGATCTAAGAGACATTAATTTATTTATTATAAGAAAGAAAAGTTGCTGCTTAATGCATCGGTGTATTATTCGATGGGAAAACGTTGAAAATCCCTCACGGTTATGTAATTAACGAGAAACATAATTATTTTAATTTAGTTTGATTTATTTTCATTTTGAGTAGCTTATATAAAATTAGTTATCTGTAAAAACAATTCAACGTGTACTGATAATAACAATTGTAGTATATAGGTGTTTCATGCCCTAATAAAAAATTGTTTGACGGTGGAAAGTAGGATCTGAGCCATTCAGAATATTTGAGGTTGTCACGAAGACGCATATGCATAGCAATAAAGTAGCCAAGTATTTTAAAATCAACACTATTAATGTTATTGCTCGGGATAACGTTTGAGGAAATTCATAGTAAAAGAACATGTTGGGAAGCAAACGGTGCTGTCGTTGCCCATGAAATGAACTTCATGAGCATATGAGTTAGTGCAAGATAGAGCTAATGAACCCATCTAGGACGGATGGGAGAGAACGACTTTTTTCAAGATGCTTATGGCCTATATTGGTAAGACAGGATTTAGTTGCATAGGCACCTGTTTTGTTAATACCCGAATAACCACTGTGAAAAACCTGCCTGGTGTCACTGCTAAAACACAGCCCTATACATCTTCTTTCACACACACTTCTCCTGCGTTTGCACAGCCCCAACCCAATCCAGGACCCTCATCTTCAACCCGCTCTCTAGAACTTCAAGACGTCATCAGCAGATCAAAGTTTTTTTTTTCATGAGAACAAACAAGATAATTTTTTAAAATAAAAACACCAATTTCAAGTTTTAACACTGACTAATGATTTTGCAAGTTCCTTAACTGTTTTGTTTGTGATTAATTTTAAATATTGTTGCATTTCTTTTCTTCATTTATTTTCTTTTTCATGAATCACCCTGAAATTCTTTGTATCATACCTGTTTCCAGAACAAAAAAAAAAATTAAAAATTAAATGTCTGCAGCCATTTGATTTTTCCAATTTTGGGGCAATTCTAAACTCTTCGTTATTTTACAGAACCTGGTGAAAATAAATGAAACCTTCTAAATTGGCTGAGAGATCCAATTGTTTAAGCAATAAGCAATGCATTATATGTTGAGGATAGTTTTTTTACATGGTAGTCACCACTTATCAAGGCCCGGAACCCACTCGGGGATAAGGGCTATTGCGTGTACAGTAATCAATGGGATAATATCGTAGTAATCATAAGTAATGGAGATTTGATAAAGTGTCTTACTTAAGGGAGCAGTTTATCAGGAATTTGTTTATGTTTGACTTGCTGTGGGAAACAGACAAACAGAAGAGAGTTCCACAGGTGTGCACTTCTAAGAAAGAAGCTTTGTTCATGGTTGCCGATTTTATTTACCAAAGTGCTCAACCTACGGAATGGGTAATATGTAAGCGATGCTCATCAGAACGGCGTATTTCAACTAATATTACTATGAAAAATATCGGATTTGTACATGGAAATCACAACTTATCAAGGCCCGGAAGCCACTCGGGGACAAGGGTTATTGCGGGTACATTAATCAATGGGATAATATCGTAGTAATCGTTAGTAATGGAGGTTTGATAAAATGGCTTACTTAAGGGGGCGGTTTATCAGGAATTTGTTTATGTTGGACTTCCAAGTTGTAGTCAGGTGGGAAACAGGCAAACGGAAGAGAGTTCCACAGGCGTGAACTTCTAAGAAAGAAGCTTTGTTCATGGTTGCCGATTTTATTTACCAACGTGCTTAACCTACGGAAGGGGTCATATTTTAGCGATTCTCATCAGAACGGCGTATTTCCACTACTAATACTATCCAAAATATTATCGGGTTTGCTTTACTGTTGTGGGGACAAACACACACTTATAATCGCTAAGGTTTACTTGTCCATTAGGCATATAATCAGCCAGTTTAGACCACTCAATGAGAGCTATCCGGATGTCGTACCGAGATGTCTCCCCACGGACTTACTAAGCTTTTCTGTACCACTAACCCTTGCTTTTTTAAATGTTATTCTTATTCTTACCAAGTCGTCATGTTCCTATTTTCACCTTTGCCGACTCCACTACAATGGCGACATGGATGTAAAAAAAAAAACATTTTTTAAAGAACTCACGCGCAAAAGCTTCAACTCTACAGCCGTACGAAATGATCAACTACAAAATTTACAAGGTTACAACACAAAACCACAAAAGTTCAACAACGAAAAATTGCAACATAAAAAAAGTCTACGCTTAAATTTATCTACTCAAAGAAATTGTAAGTAGAATTAGTCCTCATTTTCTTTTTAATGGGTGATTTTTCTGACAAAGGGAGAAGAAAAAGCTGTATTCTAGGTTGGCAGTATTTTGCGTGAACAGTCGACAGAGATGGCGGAAATTTTCTGTTTCTATGTCTATCCTTGTAGTCATGCCACTAGTAAGGGTTCTGGAGGTAAACATTTTATCTGGGCTGACGTCAGCGCCTGATAGTCAGGGGCCCGAACCTTGAATTAACCACCACGGAGGCTGTTCTATCAACAGGCGCAAATTACTGGGGCTGCTGTATTGCCATTTGGTGAATGGATTCTGAACCATGCAGTAGCTTCTGCTGGGGCCTCTCGATGTAATATTAGTGGGTAATTGTTACGGCTTTACCTTATCATGTTCTACAAAAAAAAATTCTTCGTTACTTTTCTTTCTTAGTTTCACCTCTCTGTCCTGCTCTAAGCAAGTCTGACGACCTAGTCCACAAACTCCAAAATTCCATCATGACAAGTTTCAATAAAAAAAATACACGATTAAACCCGGATCTGCAACTTTCAACATAGACCCCCACTGCAATGTTTCCTTCTCCAACATCAGATGTCTGCGATCTAACCTTCCAGAGGTTGAAGCCCAGTTACAGGAGACTAAACCAGATCTTTTCTTTTAAGCGAAACCGGAATTGGACAGACTATTTCCCTAAATGAGTTCGTAATTAAAGGATACTCTAACTTAACTTCCAAATCTGACCCCCAAGATCGCCATGGGCATGGAATTGTGCCTATATTAAAGATGGCTTTACATGTGGTACGGGCATCTTCAGAGAAGATCCTAACATACCCTATATGTGCTTCCGAGTAGCACTAGCTCACACTACGGTATTTATATTTACTCTCTATCGCCCCCATAACAGCGGAGTTACTATCTTTAAAAGCATATCTGAGAAAATTGACCAAGTTCTATCAGCATATCCTTCAGCTAACATTCACGTATGTGGAGACTTCAATATTAACAATGTGGAATGGTTGACCCACTTAAACAAGACCGAGGATGAGGGGAGATTCTGTCATAATTTCTCCATTGCTTATGACCTCACTCAGATTGTTCACGAACCCACCCGTGTGCCCGACAATGACGGCCAGTATGCAAGTCTCCTAGACCTTTTTCTCACAACTTGCCCTGAACTATGTTCAGTTTCCGTTCTGCCTCCTCTTGGATCTTCCGACCACTCAGTTGTATAAATTAAGATAAAAATGAAATGTAATAAGTCCTCAGACGTACCTCTTCATCGTACAGTATATCGATACACTATGACTGACTGGGATAGTTTCCGTACATTTATATCGGATCTTCCTCTGTGTTCCATGTTTAAAAAGGGCGTGTCGTATATAGTATCAGTATCCGGGTGACGGAATGGTTAATTGTATGTATAGACAATTTCATACCCTCGAAAAAGTTCCAACAAAAACCTAACAGCCAACCATGGTTTTCTCCAGAATGTGCTGCTGCTATTGCGCACAGAAATCACTTTTCCCACTGCTTCCAACGTGATGTTGCCAAACTAATCAAAAACCTTGATTCCAATAAAGCAACCGGCCCTGACGCTATTCCAATTATAGTACTCAAAAAACTTTTATCAGAACTAGCGCCCATACTTACAAAAATGTTTAAACGTTGTCTCAAGGAGAATTGCTTCCCATCACTCTTGAAAATCTCATCAGTATTCCCTGTATTTAAGAATTCAGGCGATCGTTCATCCCCTCTCAGTACAGGCCAATAAGTCTCCTGTACGTCATGAGTAAGTTGTTGGAATCTGTGTTAAATAGAGAAGTAATCAACCATCTCAGCAAAAGTAACCTTCTTAGTGACACACAATATGAATGACTCTCGTCTTGGGGAGGCCTCATGTTTTGACAGGCTTCTGGGCTTGACCTTTACTCCTGATATGAAATGGAATACGTACATCAAATCTGTTGCCAAGGCCGCTGGAAAATGGTCGGACCCTTCCATCGATCCAGTAGATATCTTACTGATGATGCAATTCTCTATCTATATTAGAGCCAGATACGTCCAAGTACGGAATACTGTTGCCACTTCGTGGCCTTGTAGGAGACGTCCTTTTCTCTTCGCTGTAACCTCTATCTCACAGAAGAGATGTTGCGAGTTTGTCTCTGATGTATCGTTATTTTCATGGAAAGTGTTCGACTGAGCTTCAACCTATGGTCCCCTCTCGCTAAACTTTCATATGAAACACTCATCTAGCTGAAAACACTATCAATAATCCCCCCACTCTTTATCTGTGCCTAAACCTAAACATAGATTCCATGATCAAAGCTTCTTTCTTAGAACTGCACGCCTGTGGAATTGTCTTCCGTTTCCCTGCTTTCCGGCTGTCTATAATATGGTTGTCTTTAAGTCCAACGTGAACAAGTTTCTGATGAGCCGTTCCACTTAAGTTAACAAATTTACCGAACTTCCATTACTATCGATTACAATGTTGTCCTTTTGACTGCTGTACACTCTTTAACCCTTATCCTTGAGTGGCCTATCTGATTGAGCTGATGAGACTCTTTACATTACAAACAGAACGGAAAGAGAGAACTGAAGAACTACTCCAGGTGTTAATGAATAGGAATCAAGCTACAGAGAGCGATACAGCGTTTCCCTAGAGTGCGGTACTAAGTACAATGAATAATTTCACCTACTGTCCTGAAGAAAATCAAACATTTGAAACGTATTTCAGACGGTATGAAAATCTGTACAATATCGACTATGGAAACTGGGCAGACCAAAAAAAAGTATGTTTGTTACTCAGCAAATTAGGGGCTGCGGAACACGACAAATTCATCGACTATATCTTGCCACAAAAGACTAACGATCTGACATTTACGGAAACCGTTAAACGACTAATTGAACTATTTAGTTCGAAATCGTCGCTGTTCCATAGATGGTAGACATGCTTGAACCTTACGAAAAAAGACGATGTGAACTTCTTGATTTTCGCTTCGATTGTTAACAAACGCTGTAACGATTTTAAATTGTCTGAATTGAGTGCCGATGATTCCAAGTGCCTACTATTCGTCCAGGGCTTAACTTCAGCAAGAGACTGAGATCCGTCGAAGAGTTTTGTCAAAACTGGAAAGGGAACAAGGCTTAACTGTACAAAAGCTGGCGGAAGATTGGCAAAGAAGGATTAGTATCAAGAAGGACTCAAAGAACATCTAAGAAGCTGGTAGTGCACACATAAAGAACATACAGAGAAGAAATAAGGGATACTTTCCAAAAAACGAAACAGAAACTGGACGCTAT
Organism: Euprymna scolopes; assembly: GCF_053919585.1. NCBI lineage: Eukaryota > Metazoa > Mollusca > Cephalopoda > Sepiida > Sepiolidae > Euprymna > Euprymna scolopes. The sequence continues at coordinate 108,552,009 of NC_136496.1, read as the reverse complement.
CTTCCACTCAAGCACGAAAGACAAGGTAACCAGAAGCCTTCAACCCCTTGTTTTCGCTGAGGAAACCTGCATTGGTCAAAGGATTGTCCTTTTCACACCAAAGAATGCTTTCATTGCATAAAACTAGACACAAAAGCTCACACTGCAAACTGCAGAGGAAAAGTAAAATTTCGCTTCAACAGACAAGAATGAATAAAAAAAAGACGAAAATAATAATCGAAAATACACCTTAGTTAGAATTTTAGACAAGGACGTTAAATTAGTTAGACTCAGGGTCGGACTTATCGATAACAAATTTGCAGACGTGGAGAAATTTAAATAGGCCGACTATGCATAAAACTGACAAGTCAGCAAAAACGGTAACTGGAGAAAAAATAAATTTTGAAGGATAACTAACTACAAATGTCACTTTTAATGGTACAACGAAAAAACTGAACTAATTTGTGCTCAAGAACACTGACCATTTGCTTGGGACCGATTGATTTCAGGAATTTTACTCTATGGGATGTACCGATCAACACTTTTTGTCAAAAAGTAGAATCGTTTTCTACATAAAAACAAGAACTTAAAGGGGATCTAAAAAAGCTTTTTCCTGAAAATTGTTCAGCGTGCCTGGGTAAACGTAGGAAAGCAACAGCCAAATTTGAACTGAAACCTAATGCAGAACCAGTTTTTAGGGAAAAAAAGAACGTGCCATTCCCTTCGCTAGAGAAAATCAATGAGGAACTTGACAGACTAGTCAAAACCGACATCTTATCAAAAGTGGAATTCAGCCTATGGGCAGCTCCTACCGTGTACGTCAAAAAGAAAGATTCGGGAACACCTTCAGATAAGGTCTTATGACAGTTCTTACAGGTTTATAGGATCACACCGAACCCGAACACCCCTGAAACAACATCTCCTGCAGAGACCATGTTTGCACGAAAAATACGGCAAGTATTCGAAAGACTACTGCCAAAACAAGCAAATTCAGGTAGGACCACTATGGTTCCTACAAAAAAGTATAACCCAGGAGAAACAGTTTTCTTTAAAGCATACGGAAACAATACATCGTTTTGGGAACAGGGAACAATTGATAAAAGAATTGGAAACACAACATACATCGTTCTAAGTTCTACCACGTCTCACAAGAGACACCTAAATATAATTAGACGTCGTCGTAACGATGGCAAAGACACACCTCAAGTTGACGAAGAAGCTAGCGATACGTTATATGATATGTTCGATATCGAGCCTCCCCAAGCAAACTTAGAACAGCGCCGATCGACAAGTAGGAGAAAGGTTACTGAATCCCTTATCATCGATCAAAAAAGGAAGAAATATTAACGTTTTTCCCCCCGGAACAAAAAAGCGTGAGAGGGGGATGTTGTCCATTAGGCATATAATCAGGAAGTCTAGATTTCTCAATGAGAGCTATCCGGATGTCGTACCGAGACGACTCCTCACGAACTTACTAAGCTGTTCTGTACCACTAACCCTTGCTTTTTAAAAATGTTATTCTTATTCTCGCCAAGTCGTCGTGTTCCTATTTTAACCTTTCCCGACTCCACTACAGTTACTATACACATAGATCCGAAAAAGTTTTCAAAAATCAAATATATAGCAAATAAATATTACCAAAGGCAAGATAAGTTACTCTTCTACCTATATGCAAAAGTTACTAGTGGTTTTACTTATTTAAAACGTGGAATCTTTCGAAAATTATGCAGTGTTTATTGATATATTTGAAAAAGAAAAATGGCGGCGTCCTCGCTGTTGAATATGTTAAGTTTCGGAAAATGAGTTCAAACTAAATAATTATACAAAATGCTGTTAGAAACTCACTAAATATATGTTACGGTGACATAGGCGAACATATATTCGATGGGTTTCTAACAGTATTTTAAAACTATATTTTTTTATAGTTTCTTGGCCTTTTGCGTATGAAAAATAAAGTTTTTTATCATGAGACAAATGTGAAAAAAAAACGTGATTTGATTTATTATCTGTCCATCGGCAATCCATCAACATCAAACGTTTTACTATCTATAAAATGTCTGCGTATATTACAGAAAATATGGCAATGCAGATTACACCTTTTTATTTCAGAATATCAATTCATTAGAAATTGTTTGAAAAATAAATATGTAAATTTGTAATACCAACAATTTTTTGTGGATGCTTGCAGATTACTATATATACGGTATTAGAACATTAAATAAACATAAACTGTTTCATATTGATATAGTTAGAATAGGTGAAAACAATTTTATTCAGTCAGACAGATACCAAATCTCAATTATTAATAATCTAATTGTATAGTTTTCCTCTTCAGACAGATACGTCATTTCCATTGAATATAATAAAACATATTTCTACCGTAGTTCAAAAGAGAAACATGTAAGAAACACAACGCGTACTTCAGCTAGTTTCTGTTCATAAATAAGAATCGTTGGTATTTCGTCTAGTAAAGCTTCACACAGCAATTAAATGGCTGTTACATTTTCAAGGATGGCGGCCATCGGTTCATGGGCGGCGAAGCGTTAGACCTCTGCATGGGCAAGAAGAAAGCAAGATGGTGGCAGCGAAAGGCGTGACACAGAAATCACTTGGGCCTCGTTTCTGCCTGATTTTATCTGCATTAATCACATCGATTGGTGTTGACATCCAAAGAATTTTCTACCCGAACAATAACAAATTAAGTATGCACCAAATTCAGCGAATATTTTAAATATAGCTGCGAAAACCATTTCGAAAAATAATTCCACTTTTGCAGGAATTCTTTGCATTGACAGAAACAATCGCCATTAGTGTTTACCAAAATCAGTTTGTTTGTTTTAATTACGGAAGGTGATGATGACAGTATATTTTACATTTTCACCAGGTTCCTTAAAAAGTAGTAGTAGTAGTAGTAGTAGTAGTCTTTTTCTCCACTTGCAGGGTGCTTATCTTCGGTCAAATAGCGTTTTAGCAGAACAGATCCTCAGATTTCAGAAAACCTTGAACTGCTTAACTTTGTTATTCCCTGCGGGGTCCCTGCTTCCTTTACTGGCCAAGAAACTATTAAAAAAATAAAGTTCTTTTTTATCATGAAACATGTTTATATGGGAAAAAAACGTGATTTGATTTATTATTGCGGGGGGGGATGCTTAGCCCGGTCGTAAAATACGCTTAAATATGATATTTTAATTTATCTAGATTTCGTATATATTATATTGTCATAATTTCAAAAGTAAAAAAAGAAAGTATTTGGATGGTATCATCTAGAATCGAAACCGAAAGCAAAACCATAGCATTTAAAGTTGGTGACGTTATCACTGTACTAACATTAAAAATAGACTAAGATGATTGTACAAAAATGTATAACGATTTTTTTTTCAATTTGGCCCCCTTTTTGATCCTTTAAAAACTATTTTAACCGGTTAAAGACCAATAAAAGAACGGTCCATAAAAAAATCTAATCGTTTTACCCCCCTAGCGTCACTCTCCGACTTTTAGTTTCGGAAGAGATAGCTTTACAATATGGAGATACAGATAGACATAGTGAGTTTTATAAATTAGATTATTTTTAAATGAGCGACGGATAGAGTAATATCTGTTCTGTTATTATAAAATTGTTCTTTTTTTTAAGAGAGTGAGAGTAATTTCCCTACTTATTGCGTCCTTCTTTGAGAGAGGAGGTAATATAGTATTTGTTATTTTTATTCTGAAACTATATTCCCAAACACTATCCTCCCCTTTTAGGCGGAGGGGAGCGTAGTATGATTACTGTTGTATAATACAAACTCCCAACCATTATATTCTCAATTTATAGTGATGGTTATTCCAGGTATTATCTCCTCTATATCGTATGAAGTATTATACCATCTTTACTACCTCCTCTTTTGGGAAGAGAGGGTAATGGAATGTCTGCTTGTCCATAATAATACAATCCTTCCAGACATTATCACTTCCTCCACCGAAGAAGGATGGATCTTCCGATATTTTAACTTCTCCTTTGGAAGTTAATGTACTCTATATTTTTAGTTGCTCTGATATATATACATCCAAAGCATTACCTATCAAAGAATAATGAATGTTCTATCAGTATCATGAGTACTTCTGATTTCTCGTCGAATCATCTGAATTAATAGACAATGAGCAAAAATCTGAAGAAAATTTCAAAATGCAGCTGAGAACGCCAAATGTGAAGTCGTACAACATGAAAACTATAAAATAGTATAGAAGACAAATTTGACAGTTTGAGAAACGAAAGAAAAAAAAAGTGCCATATCTTAAACAATAATTAAATTTTATACTATTTTCAAAAGTCTGAAATGGAACACGTACATCAAATCTGTTGCCAGGCACGCTGAGAAAATGGTGGGATCCTTCTATCGCCCCAGAAGATATCTCACTACCGATGCAATTCTCTATCTGTATAAAAGCCAAGTACATCCAAGGATGGAGTACTGCTCCCACATCTGGGCAGGGGCTGCTAAAACCAGCCTATCCTGCCTTGACAGAGTACAAAATAGACTTCGTGGTTTAGTGGGGGTGCCCTTTTCTCTTCCCTGCAACCTCTCTCACACAGAGGAGACGTTGCGAGCCTGTTTTTGTTTTATCGTTATTTCCATGGCAGGTGCTCGTCTGAGCTCCAATCCCTCGTCCCTCCCCTCGCCAATCTTTCACGAGAAACACCCGTCTGGCTGAAACTACTGTCAATAATTTTCCCCACTCTCTATATGTGCCTAAATCCAAACGTAGATTCCATGAGCAAAGCTTCTTTCTTAGAACTGCACGCTAGTGGAACTCTCTGCCGTTTTCCTGTTTCCCACCTGACTACAACCTGGACATCTTCAAGTCCAACATAAACAAACTCCTGACAAACCGCCCCCTTAAGTAAGACAATCTATCAAAACCCCCAATACTAATGATTACTACAATACTATCTCATTTATTACTGTACGCGCAATAACCCTTATCCCTGAGTGGCCTTCGGGCCTTGATAAGTGGTGACCCCCATGTAAAAAAAAAAACTCGAAGATCATCCTTGAACGTAACTTGTGCCTAATCCGCTTACTCGAAGAAGTCATATTGGGAATTGAACCTGGAGCACGCGATCTTCATGTCGTTATTCGAGAGACGCTTGAACACCTATTTGATCCTGATGCTCATTTCATCTGTTCTTGTTATTGCTGAACATCATTTATTTTCTTATTAATCGGGTGATAATTTTTTTTTTACAAAGTGGTCACCACTTATCAAGGCCCGGAAGCCACTCAGGGATAAGGGTTATTGTAAGTAGAGATTTAATAAAGTGTCTACTTAATCATTTTTAGCATTCGTTTCCCCGATATTTTTCTAGTTAAAATTCCTTCTAGAAAGAGGTCGGATGCTTACGGGAAAGACGGCATAAAGATTGCCAACATCCATAAGTGAAATTGTTTCTGTGGAAGGAACTGGATTTAAACTTGGCACACCCAGGTTGTAAGTCCGTATCGTTTACGATTTATTCATCATCCCTTTCCTGGTGTAGGTGGCAGTACGTTAACTATCGTTCTCAGTTGGCGAGGTTGGGGGTGGGGGAGCAAATGATGAGACTCCTAAAGCCGTGAATTTTATCCAGCAGCCAATTCTGGATTTTCCTGGAGTTGTGACACAGTGTTGTCCTGCTGCCACATATATCGCTTGACTGCAACCATTTTCCACTCAGTAATTGACAGGCAAATTGGTAGAGACAGATTGGGTTAGGGAGAAACTAACAGATAGGTGGAAAGAAGGATAGACTGATTAGCAGATTGGTAGTAAGAGAAAGTGACAGACGGCTTGGTACTAGCAAAAGTACCCGTCGTTGACTGGGTTCAAAAACACACTACAGAAAATGGACTCTGATTTATGAAAGTATGATAGGTTATGAAAACGAAGGGTTGTAAAGAGATAGCTTCGAATTTGAAGGTATGAAAACCAAAGCAAAAAAAAGTAAAAATAGATAACCCCCATAATTTATTATACCATATCTGTTCACACTGAAACACTTATCCCAATATTCTGTGGATCTATATTAAAAAACCTTGTTAAACTTTGTGACATATTTCCATTCTATGGAAGTCAAACGCGAACGAACGTCCCATAATTTTATTATACCATATTTCTTCAAACTGAAACAAAATTATCAAAGTATACTTACGCAGATAGATATGAAAAGTCTTTGTTAAAGTTTGCGCCTATTTCCATTCTATGGAGGCCAGGCGCGAACGCATACCCCACAATTTTATTATATCATTCCTATTTGAGTTAAAACATACTTATCAAAGTATTATGTACATCTATACCCAAAACACTTGCAAACTTTTTTTTTTAATTTTAAAATTTTTTATTTCCATACTTTGTGGACCAGGCGCGCGCGTATACAGACCCTACAATTTTAATGAATCATCATTATGCCAGATCAAACATACCCATTCCTGTGTCTCGATACATCTTCTATCATTATATGTGATCAGTTTTCTATAATAGTCAACCATATAGGAGCCTATTCGTGACCAGACACACACAGACGTTCAGATTTATATTATAGATATATACAGATTGATAGAGAGAGATTGATAGAGAGAGATTGATAGAGAGATACAAAATAAATAGACATATAACTTGGTAGAGTGAGAGAGACAAATTAGTAGAGAGAGAGAGAGAGAGAAACAAATTGGTAGAGAGAAACTCACACAAATTGGTAAAAATCGATAGATTCGTATAGAGAAGCTGATTTGGTATAGACAGATTGGTTGAGAGAGAGACAAACAGATTGGGAGAGAGAGGAAGACAAAATGCTTCTAGGCATTATTACACCCATTGTTGAAGGATGGTTATTTTAATACTTTGACGCCTTCTTCGGGTGGTAGTGTACTTTTATTTGATATCATATCTACAGATTGGTATAGAATGAATGATAGATAGATTAGTTGAAAGAGAAAGACAGTACAGCCACTTGGATTCTGTCTGAGTGTCTTTTCGAAAACGTGGGTCGGTTTGAAGTTGACTTTGCTAAAAACACACCAAAAGAACATAACTAGTACGCAGTCAACAAGTTATCCACTCGGCTATCGGTTTGAAAAGATTCAATCAGGTGTTTGACCTTGTTGACAGTTGTCTTTATATTCGTAAAGCGGTTCTCTTCATTGAGGAGTCGGTGAAGATCCCCGTGCAGCGAAAATTTTACGCTGGAATTTTGCCTGCAGCTTACCGAGAAACTTTATCGTGAGCACAAAATCAGTACGTCTGCTACGATCATTCCTACTAGCGTCAATCAGAATTCTCGAGCTCACAACTCACAAGCTTCAATATATTCAAGGGACGTAGAGCGGCAGCAAAGATTTTCGAATGTTTTCATCCGGTGTAGATAATTATGATGTAGGTAATTATGATGTAGGTAATTATGATGTAGGTAATTATGCAGATAATTATGATAGAGATAATTATGATGTAGGCCATTGTCCTCCAGAGGTTTTACACTCGTTATTCTTTTCCAACGTTTAAACGCACACAGATATAACGTGTTTAAATGGTTCTGAATTGGAGGAATGCGAAAACATTCACAAACATATATAAAGAAATATGCTATTGCACATACATATATATATATACACACATATATATGTATACACACATATATATACACACGCACTCACACACACACACACACACACACACACACACACACACACATATATATATATATATATATATATATATATATAATACCTTTTCTTTATGTTTATCCGATTTCCACTCTTTATCTAAAAGTAGCGAGTTCGTTATCTCACAAAGACCCAACACCAACTGAATCGCTGTACATTAAACAATGGAAATTAATATGCACCCATACTCACGCAAATACACACACACACACATATATATATATATATATATATATATATATATATATATATATATATATATATATATATAAAATATAAATTGTGCGCACATTTTTATACATGTTAACATTATGGTATCTACATTACATTATATATCAATTCATAAGTCATTATAATTTCCGACCGAATATATCAAAGGGGAGTTGCAAATTGCGTTCTTACGATTACTGAACTGATGTATTTTTAATCTGAAGGTTTCATCTCTCTGTTGCAGATAGTGAAGACTTTAGTCTCTAAAGCAACATTTGTCATGGATGTGAGTTAGAAGTAGAGGTGCGTCATTGGATTCCTGGCAAATATGCTCATGAGAATGGCGGTGACTATGTAGAAAACTACATTCAGGAGCACCAAAGGTCGCCTGTTTTAACTTCGTTCTTCATGGCTGTTTCAAATGTCGAGTTAAAATTGAAGGCTTTACTTTATGAAATCAGCCTCGTATGACAAAGCGCTCCGGACGCCCATATATATATATATATATATATATATATATATATATTGACGGAAAAATAATGGATAAAAACAGAACTACTCTATATTAGACACAGGCAGATAGACGAACTAATATCAGATAACGTATCATAGCACGGTATAGAAAAAATCATAGATAAACACACACGCATACAGAGAGATGCAGGGGAGAGAGAGCATTTTGTCTATCTCTGTTTGGACTGAAGCAAGCTTGATTGGTTGTATGCCGACCGCTTCATTTCTGTAGGCCGTCTCTAAATATTCATGTCCGGCAAAATAGCTGTCGGATGGACATCAGTAGGCAGCTGGTGTCTGGCTCGCATCTGGGCAGAGGTCAAAACGCGCAGTTCAGTAATTGCCTTGGCCGGCGGCGAATATCAGTTCGAGGCAGTGGCGGCGATGGCGGCATCAACATCACAAAGGTCCGTGCACTTGACGCATGCACAGATAATCAATCGCCTGTCTTCTTTTGTGCACAGGTTATTCAACAGAGTTGAATTAGAAACGCATCCAAATCTTTCTCGTTATACACACACACACACGCACACACACACACTCACACACACACACACACACACACATATATATATATATATATATATCACAGTTTGAAGATATCTATTCGTGATTCGACGTAATAACTATGTGCAAATTACAATGCACACACACACGCACGCACACACACACACACACACACACACACACACACACACATATATATATATATATATATATTATGTCATTCTTCATCGGAGAAGTAGTACACGGCATTGTTAGGGAAAGTTATTCCCAATTAGTATAGTATTAGGTGGTGCTTTCGGTTAAAACGTATCGCTAGCAAAATAAATGACATCTAAAAAAAGGCCATATATTAAAGACTAGAGGTGATGGATTCTGTGGTACAGCTTCAAGTTCCACAATCTTGGATCCTGGTTTCGAATTTCGCTATCTTCAACGACGATGATAAGTCCTGTTTCCCGAAGACCTATCTGTTTATAGTTTTATTAATATATAAAGTGTATCAATCGCTGTATTGCAGATTAGTAAAATATCCATATTTCCCTAAATATACGTCACAAAAAAAATGAAAATTGTTCCATCAGAGGATTGCTTTAAGTTTTGTTATTTCCCAAAATGTTATTCAATTTCATGCTATATTCACGAAGTTATGGCATTTTATTTATTATCAAGGAAATAGCTTTATTGCAGATATCTTATGACGCCAAAAAATCATGCGAATAAAGGTTATCGAAAAGCAAAGGATAATTGTTGGACTCATAGAAGGATTGTCCATCAAAAATTTAGCCAAAAATTTATACCTAGGATATGTTTTAGTTTATTAATCTTTGACAGAAAAATATAATAAAAAATAAATTTCGCAAGATAAGACATTGTATTTTTGCCCTAAAACAACATTTGATGAGACCTGCAATAAAGCGATGGACAGTGGAAATTCCACGATAAAGAATAAAATGTCATAACTTGGTGAATATCGTATGAATTTGAATAAATTTTTTGGAATTAACTTACCTTAAAGAGTCGTTTGATGATATAATTTTCATTTTGTTGTGACGTATATTTAGTGAAATATTGATATTTTACTTATCTGCAATAAAGTGATTGACACAGTATATATAGAAATATATATATATATGTATGTGTGTGTGTGTGTGTGTGTGTGTGTGTGTGTGTGTGTGTAAAATTTTAAGTAGAGTCTGAGTAGGCCACGTGTATCGGATGACAGACTCGCGAATAACAAAACAATTGCTCTACGGTGAACTCCGGTGCGGAATGAGAAGAGCTGGTGGACAGCGCAAACGGTTCAAAGCCACTCTGATGTCCTATATGAAAGACTTCAACATTGACGTGAACTCATGGGAAAGCAGTGCTTCTGACAGGCCAATCTGGCGCCGTTTGGTACACGAGGGCTCTCTGCTTGCGGAGACAAGACGAACTGAATCTGCAAAAGAGAAGTGCGCTGCGCGAAAAGTCCGAGATGCTGAAGTGCCCGTCTTCAGCCACTGGTGTCCAACATGTGGCAGGGGTTTCCGCGCCCGGATTGGGCTGATCAGCCACCTGCGGACACACCACTAGTTGTCTATGGTCATAATCGACTCCGATTGACGAAACAGACACAAGTAGAGTCTAGCAATATAGAATGACCGCGTATTGAAGTGATGTGACCTATGAACAAAAACAAACGAACAAAGGTCTTGTTTATCATATAAATATTCGTATATCGATTTATTTGTCAAAATCCATCACAGGTCAGCAAATATAGAAATATCTTATTTTCATTGTGGGCCAACCGCGGTGCACCAGGAAGGAGTTCAAAATACATTGTAGTTTATATTACACTGTAGAGAATTTACACTGTAGAGAATTTACTGTTGGTTTTATAAAATTATTTTAGTAATTGTCTTCGTCAATTAAGTTAAGAATGCAAAAGTCAATATAAAGACCCGGAGGCCACTCGAGGATAAGGGTTAATGAGTGTAAGGTGGTCGGTGCGACAACGGCTCAGTGATAGATTTTGGTTGGAGTTGTGCAGAATTGGACTATATAAAGGGACGGGATTGGAAGAACTTTTTATATTGGACTGTAAGACGACCATGTTGTAGTCATCTGGGAAGTAGGTAAGTTGAAGAGTTTCACAGGCGGGCAGTTCTAGGAAAGAAGCTTTGTTAATGAAATTTGCATTTAGATTTGATCACTGATAGACAATAGGGGAATTTGTTGGCATCGGTTGTAGCTTGACGAGTGCTTTTTGTGAAAGTTCATAGGGTAGTTGAATGAAGCTCGTGAAAATTACGATAGGGCAGAGATTGGCTCGCGACGTCTCTTCTGTGAGAAAGAGGTAGCACTGAAGAGAAAACATGCAATGCATATAAGGTTTCAAAACCGGTTTTAAACTCTGTCTAGACAGGATAGGATCTATATATATATATATATAGAGAGAGAGAAAAATAGATAGATAGATGAATATAGATAGATAAATGTGTGTGTGTGTTTGTAAGCATTTCTGGAAACATCAGTTAGAGATAATTATTCAAATCACGATAAGAATCTTTGAAACAAGAGGCAGCTTTAACTCCAAATCCCGTCACCCTAACTGATGTGAACCTCTCCCTCTTTCTCTATCTCACTCTCTCGCTCATTCTTTCTTCTCTTTCTCTCTCTCTCTCTCTCTCTCTCTCTATATATATATATATATATATATATATATATATATATATATAATGTATATTATTATTGTTATTATTTCATGCATTAACATAACATTTTATGCATCTATTTTCAGTATTTACTTCAACAGTGCTCAATACGTTAGTCATGCAGTATCCTGACAATCATCAAGAAACTTAAACGTTAAAAAATTCTATGTAGCTTACTTGCCATATATACTGGGCGTTTTTAAATGCGGCGAAGTTAAAATTTAGATTTTTTTTTTTTTTTTTTTGCTTTAATCGCAAATTTTGTAACCGTTGGTGATTTTGAGTTCAGCTTGATTTGACAATTCATCGTGAAGAGACGGACACCAGATAAGTGTTTGCAAATTGTACATATTTCTTTTGTAAAATCAGGTTCGCATCGAGCCTTGTGAGTTCTATGGTGCTCAAAATCAACTATTGGAATGATTAATTAGGGAAACTGTGAATCGTTTTCGCGCTAGGGTCACTGTAATCAATAATACGCAAACTTGTAAAATGTTGTTCGATGCGCATACAACAAACGACTGCTGCTGTAGAGGGTAGTCTCCTGATGCTGCGAATGTGTCAATTCGTCAACGTGCTCAACAATTTTTCACCCCAAACAAGGCACAGTGTCACTTTGAAGTAGGGGGCTACTATCGGTGACATAAGTTGCATGGATATTATGAAGGGAGATTAGTAGCAAGATGTCTGTTCACATTACACTTGATCTTCTGCATATCAGTACAGTTGGTAAAGCTTCAGTCGTGGATCAGTTTAAAAAATAATGCCTCAGAAAAAAAAAACGATGAAAAAACTGGGACATTGTAGAGGGATATATCGAACACCTTACCAAAGTGTGACCGAAGAAGTGTTGTGTCTTTGCTTGGGGGCATTTTACTTTACCAAAAGATTGTATCTTAATAAGTGCTGCCACTTCAGATGAGAGTTGTTTATATATATATATATATATATATATATATATATATATATATATATATATATATATATATATAGATATAGTTGAACGCCAAAGAACGACATTATTTTTGCACCAATCTAATAAAAGGTTGATCTGCCCACGGTAACTTCCCTAAGTTGACTGTCACCTAGTGATGCTTGAAAGAAGCTAGGGGAATATAAAGCAGTATTACAATGACGTAACAAAATAGCGAATTAATGGAGACCAGTAGTCTAACGTGCCAAACAATCTGGATCAAAAGAACCAGGAAATAGATCAGACAGTCCTGAAAACATGCCATCATGGCATTTATAGAAAAAAATAAAACAAGCAACAAAACGTCTATGAGAGAGAGAGAGAGAGAGAGAGAGAGAGAGAGAGAGGGGGGTTACAGAGAGGAATAAGAATAGTCCACTCTTCCAATGTATCCTCAAATTGCAGCAATCTATAAAAAAAAAAAATAATGTATGTGTGCTGACGTCACAATGTTGCGTTTGACTACACTTGCGCAGGTGTAATCAAACCGTTCGCCGCAGATTAACTGGGCGGCATTAGGAAAAAATGTCGACTCACTATAATATAACTAAGTCTACTTTTCAACACAAATGCCTTGTTGAATAGAAGAGGAAAATTGTCGAACATCTAATACATTTTGTTTACAAAACCAGATATTTGAACTAAGTGTGCAATTCCAATGTTGTCACAAGCACCGTTCACGTGACATTACCGTTTCGATCGCACTCATTATGACGACGTTGCCCGGTCATAAAATACACATAAATATTATATTTTATTTCATACAAAATTTGAGACGTGTGCATTCGAGTATTGTGGGGTTTTTTTTCTAAACAGTTCACTTTTTGTAAGTAAAAAAAAAAATACTGGGTCTGAGATCGAAACCTAAAGACAGTGAGTCAAGTACGATAACCATTACGCCAGCTGGACACGATCTTTAAAAAGTGTTTCACACCTACTTTTTCCTAACACAATGAATCTGTCATGTGAATGATTCACGCATGCGCATTCGTGAAACAGTTGGCAAACAAATAAAAAAAGCCGATGACACTCATGTACCAAATTTCCCCCTTAACAACCTATTTTTTCGGATGAAACCCGATTAAAAAGTTTTCCATATGTCTGGATACCCTCTATACTAAATTTCAAGTCTGTAGATTAAAACTTTGTTGAGTATATAGGTTGAAAGTTTTCCTCGTACGCACATATATTTTCACTTTTATAGATATATAGACAAATACCCGATGTCTTTTTTTCCAAATTTAACAAGAGATTTTTTAAAGAATGAATCTAGAAAAAGATCATTTCTCTAGAAGGAATAAAATCAAAATTATTTTTCTGAATGGAATTATGTTTACAATTCCACATTGTTTCTGGACACGTAAAAAAGGGCATTATTTTTTGCCCGAAAGAAACTTATTGTTGTTGTTGTTGTTGTTGTAGTAGTAGTAGTAGTAGTAGTAGTAGTAGTAGTAGTAGTAGTAGTAGTAGGTGGGAGCGTATATAACTTAATGTGTAAGCGTTTGTTTTCTTGGCAGTGCAAAAACCACACTGATGGGTCTAAATGAAGACGAAACATGCATACATGCATGGGTTCTTTCGAAGAAGAAACATGCATGATATAAAACGTATTGATTAAATAATTAATACAATATTTTTTATACAAATATTTATGATTATTACTTTGTTTCTTGCTTACGTAATCAGCGCAGGAAATAGTCGGTTAAAGGATTCGGACCCGGTGGTAAAGATAACTTTTACTCTGCAGTTTAGTATAGAACTCCTAGACCAGCATCAACATTACCTATCTTCTTAATATGGTGACAGGCAGGAGGTGAAGAATTTTGGAATTTATTATATTTCTTTTACTTGAGTTTTCTGTGGTCCATATTTGTAAGACTACTGTATTAATTTGATAAACTGATATAAATATTAATTCTCTCCAGGCTATGGTCTTTATAAACATTATGTATTTTGAATTAAACGGTTGAAAGAAATTATAAAATTACTGGGGAATTTATTCTACTCTGCATTTTCCAAGATAAATCATCACAAGCAGCTATATTATTCCTGATAGTCTGATTTTAACCGTCTTTACTTCAACTATGTACTATATTTAATAGGTGGAAAGCAGAGTAACAATAACCGTTGTCATATTAGCGTTTGCTGCGAGCAATATAATAATGAATATTAATATTGTGGAATTATATGTCGTAATTGCCACTGCGTTGTCACTCCCACTACCCCATAGCCGGGAGGTGATTTGGTCACGCGCGGAGAGATACGGCGAAGGGACAACAATGCAATTCGCCAGGCCTCATTCTCTTTTCCAGCCGGCAAACATTGGGTGAGCATGCATAATTTTGTCTTTCCGAAAAGAGTGGGGCAGCCCCTCTTTCCCAGCAGTTCGTTGAGGTTGTATTAAGCTCGTTAACGGTTCAATTGTCAAAAGTTTAAATGTTATGAATTGTTTTTTCTTAATTGTAATATATTGTGAACATATTGTAAATAAAGTATTTTAGATTCTCTTATATATATTACAATTTATGTCGCATGTTGTTTAATCTGCCTCAACATCAAGACGAATTCTGCCGTTTTCCCAGCCAGAACTCAACAGATTAAAGTCATCCTCGAGGAATAGAGAACCTCCCGGAGAATAAACCATACTAAATTCAAAGTATGCATTCACTGTTTGAAGAAGACTTCCAAGTAAATGTACACATAATGTTATAAATTAGTAGAGTGATTTTAGTTGCCCTAACCACTAAAGGATAACCCATAGTATCATATTGGTTGCCGTCCCCAGGATGTTTCTTGGCCAAATTGACCCTCCACGGGTTAACGCATAGTGTTATAATATAATTTCTCTTCATGTTTTTTTATTATAACGGTATTTTTGACAGTTTTCTGAAGAACTTCGTAATTATTATAGTAACTACATTATTATATTTAGTACTAAAAGGTGGGAAACAGACATTTCTGTTTTACTCGGTATTGTCCGGGAGCAATAACACTTTTAACTTTTGGCAGTGCTGTAAAGGCCTTGTTTTGCTCTTCCTGTCAACCTATTTCCCACAGAAGAGAGTTGCAAGCCTCTTTCTGTTTTATCATCATTTGCATCACAAGTGCTTGTCTGAGCTCCAATCTATGGTTCCCACTTGCGAAACTTTTTTTAAAAAATCACTCTACTAACTACAACTGCTACCAGCAAGTTTTCTCAATTTCTATCTGCGTGTAATTCCATGAAGAAAACTTCTCTGGAACTGTCCGCATGTGGAACACTGTTCCACTGGTCTGCTTCCCGGCCAATTACAACATGGTAGCCTTCAAGTCCAATGTAAACAAGTTCTTGTTTAGACGTTTCCTTGAATAATACAAACTCTACCCGATATACACCATTAACGACTACTAGACTACCACCTTACATTCATTAACGCTTATCCTCGAGTGGCCTTCGGGCCTTGATAACTGGATACTCCTTTGTAAAAAACATATTGCAGTATCTATTACGTGTCCGTATCACATTTTGTTCACTTCCTTCTTCGATTTGTTCTCCATGATTTATTTATTTCTTATTCCTATTTTTCCTCGCTTTTCTTTCCTGTGTCATGGTATTCTTTTTTCTCCCTCTTCTTTATTTTTTATTACTTCTCATCTGTTCCTTATCTTTAAATAATTTCCACCTTTTTTATATGTTCCTCTATTCCTACGCATTCATTCTTCTCTTATTTGCATTGTTCCATCAATTCTATAAACCTATTTATTCCATTCTACGCCTAATCCAACCAAAATCCACCGTTCTCTTGTTCACATCAACTGGCTCCTTTCTAATTTCCCATTTACGCTTAGCCTTCCTCCGGCGCCATCAGCCTTTAAAGGTGTCGCTTCGAACTCTCCAATTTACGAAGGTACAAACAGCCTTTCTCGTTAACTCCACGACCCCACTCCAATACACAGTTATCCAGAACAGTGTGAGGACATAAACAGGTTAACTTACCACTGTGAAATGGCTTCTTCTTTTTTTTTAACTCCGTCTGCTTTACGCTGTCATCATGCTCGAAGTAACGCACACAGGACTCGATTTCATAGCGAATACCAAGCAATACAACCAAGAACTACCGATGTTATTACGAAGATAACGTAAGCGGTAAACATTCTTATGAATCGAATCTAAGAAACCTGCCACAAACGGGCCAGGTTCCTTTATGGCTATCCGACATTTCGGTCGGACGCTCTCTAATGTGAACAGCTCTGATTTGCATCGGCATGTTTGAGGGAAGAGAAATCTGATAGCGTTAGGATGGGTAAGCGCTTGTATCCATAGAGATTGGATCTAAAAAGCAGATGATCTCATCGGGCGTCGGTTGTGCCTGTCAGTCGTGTTTATGTCCGTTCTTCTGTTCTAACTGATGACAACTGCAAAGGTATTATCCTTTTCTCTTTTTTGTGTGTGTTTTCATGGAAATTGCTCCAGACAAGGCATAAAGCCACTTGATGTAAGGAACTTACAAGGACAAAAGCGTGTTATCCAAAAGACAGGAGGAATCTATTGGCCTTAATCTTGAAAAGAGCACTGAGCAAAGAAGATCACAGTGTAATGGCAGCGTAAAGCAGACGGAGTTTAAAAAAAAACATTTCACAGTGGTAAGTTAATCTGCACATGTCCTCATACCCTCACATTGTTCTCGATAACTGTGTGTGGGGACGTGCAGTTAACAAGAAAATCTGTTTGTGCCATTCGTAAATTGGTATGACAAAAAAAAAAATCCAAACAAAAACGAAGAGTCCCATAAGATTGCAGTTAGTTTTTTAAAAAAAGCTATTAGAATACTAAGCTGTATTTCAATGAGGTATCAAAATGAGATATCGAAATAATGAAGACCACTCGACCAACGACTTAAACGAGCAGGAACAAACAAAACTGTGACCAGATGCAATTCTAAAGAACGCATGTAATAATACGGTTCATAGAAACAACCAAAACAGCATCACATATACATTTTTATACCTTATACATAATCCTCCAATCGGAAAGAAACACATCAGCTCAAATAAAGCAACAGTAATTGGTTCTGCCATTATTAATTAAAATATCAGCTTAACCATAAGTGTATACAGCGGGTGTAGAGTTGGATTAACAGGTAGACTGATACGAAAGCGTTATATATACATGAAATTTAAAATAGAGGCGGAGAGTCCTAGAGGCTCGATATTTCCCCCGTCTTATACGAGCTTTCTTAAGAGGGATGATCAATCACTTTGAGCCTCTAACTCTCTCCGCTTCCATTTTTAAATTTCATATGAAATATATATGTGTGTGTGTGTGTGTGTGTGCGTGTGTGTGTGTGTGTGTGTGTGTGTGTTTGGTCGATTAATCAGAATCGGGAATTGAAAAAATCGGAAATTTTCGGGGTATCGGTATCGGAATGGGAAAAAGTTTTGCCTATTTTCCGATGCCAACAACGATTCTTTTTATTGGCTTTTTTTTTATTTGATTTCCTTTAAAGAAAAATATTCTACAGCTGATAGTAATACTAAAATGATGAATATATGAAAATTCTTTGATTTTTTTTTTACATGGTCACCACTTACCCAGGCCCTGAAGCCACCCGGGGATAACGGTTATTGCGTGTACATTAATCAATGGGATAGTATCGTAGTAATCCTTAGTATTGGAGTTTTGATGAAGTGTTTTACTTAAGGGGGCGGTTCACCATGAATTTGTTTATGTTGGACTTGAAGACATCCAAGTTGTAGTCAAGTGGAAAACAGGCAAATGGAAGAGAGTTCTACAGGCGTTCACTTCTAAGAAAGAAGTTTTATTTATGGAATCTACGTTTTGATTTAGGCACAGATAGAGAGTGGGGGAAATTATTGACAGCGAATTCAGCTAGACGGATGTTTATCGTGAAAGATTGGCGATGGGGGCTAGAGATTGGAGCTCAGAGGAGCACTTGCCATGGAAATAACAATAAAACAATGACATGCTCGAAAGGTCTCTTCTGTGTGAGAGAGGTTGCATGGGAGAGAAAATGGCATTCCCCACTAAGCCACGAAGCCTATTTTGTACTCTGTCAAGGCAGGATAGTAGTGAGATATCTTCTGGAGCGGTAGAAGGACCCCACAATTTTCCCAGCGACCTTGGCAACAGACTTGATGTACGTCTTCCACTTCAGATCAGGAGTAAAGGTCAAAATCAGAAGCTTGTCAAAACATGGAGCTTCCCCAAGACGAGAGCCATCCATTTCAATTTATACCAGATGGTACACTCTTTAACCCTTATCCTCGAGTGGCCTTTGGCCTTGATAAGTGGTGATGCCTATGTAAAAAAAAAAGATGGGGATCAGAGAGTTGATGATGTAAAGATAGAAGCTTGGTTTTAGATGCATTAAAAGTAACCAGCCACCTCTTCTCCCACTGTACCACGCGCTCAAGATCAGAGAGAGAATCAGAGAGAACTTTGTCATTTACGGCCTTTGGTGTGTTGCCATAGATAGTCGTGTCATCAGCGTAGATGTAAACGAATTATTTAAGTGTTTTAGGAGATCATGATGACTCCAGCTTCTGATTTCTACCCATCACCCACTACTCTAGCAGAGATAAACGATTTAATAATTGAGAAAACATTTCCAGTTATACCGTAGCTGGAAATCTTTTAAAGTAGGCCTTTATGCCATACCTTATCGAAGGCCTTTGATATATCAAGAGCAATTGCCTTAGAGAGGAAGCCTTTGTCGAGAGATAACCGTTAGCACATCTGCGGTAGATCTAGCAGAACGGAAACCATAGTGCGTGTCACTAAGAAGGTTGTTTTGTTGAGGTGGTTGAATATTTCTCTATTTTATAGCTTACTCATGACACACAGGAGACTTATTGGTCTGTACTGAGAGCGAGATGACTTTTCACCTGAATTATTAAATACAAGGCATACTGATGAGGTTTTCCAGGGTGTTGAAAAGCACTTCTCCTTAAGGCAACGCTTAAACAGTTTTGTAAGTATGGGGGCAAGTTCTGGTTGAAGTTTTTTCAACACTATAATTGGAATGTCATTAGGGTCAGTTGCTTTACTGGAATCAAGGTTCTTGATTAGCTTGGCGACCTCCCGCACAGATATTTGTATGTTGCATAGCATGTTGTCTGTTATAGGAGGAAATACGGGGAGTTAATGGCCTTCATCGCATGGGGTAGAATTACTTTCTTTTCTTTTTTTGCAAGGAAACATTGAAGACAAGTTATGGTACTTTTATATTTTAAATTTATAATTGAGTTTTCTATCGTTACAATTTATAGTTAAATGTACATGTTAAATTGTTAAAACGTTTCAAATTACATTAAATATTGCTAAGCTAAAATCCAGTAACTAGTTACAATACACAAAAGGCAAGCACACAAATTGAAACCATGGTTCTTGATGACAGTAACAGGAAAAGGCACTGATTTATTTATTTGATACTGGACGTTCAAAATCTTAAATAGCAATGTAAAGTTCTGATTTCTATTTATTCGTGCCAAAGTTTTATTTTTAAAATAAAAATATATTTTTTGTTTAAACCCTTGACTTATTTTATCCAATTGTCCACTCAATTATAACTATTATTGAATTTTTCTTTTTAATTTTTTAACCAAATAGGACACAAAGTTAAATAATTTGTTTTTCATTATTACGTAACTTACATTGCCGACTAATTTCTTGCAAACCATACCAACACTCACAAAAGCGGATGTCTATTAAGAAAGCCGTTCTCAACATATGTAAGTTGAGAGTGTACATTCCGATTGCCCTTCTTACCATGAGGAGGTTGGTGGTTGGACTATAACAACACCAACCGTACTTTAACTTTTTACGTGGACGGAGGGGGATGCTACCACCGGGCGACGCCGGGTAACTGGTTCTGCTAATTCTATATAATATCGATATTTGAAGAGAGTTCTTATCGCTTATGTGCAGAGATTGGAACTATCACTAATCACTATATATATAAGTGCGTGATATAAATTAATGTAAACGAAATGAATATATATATATATATATATATATATATATATATATATATATATATATGTATGGCATAATCTCGTCAAATCACCGAACGTAAGCAACGTTCAGCCTGGTTAGTACAAGATGGGTGACCATTTAGGAATTCTAGACACTGTACGTGCTCTCGACTTATCTCGGCATTTGTTTCCAGTCGTCCTATACACACATTTCACTTGTGACTGGTATTTAACAATGTCGACTCACGAGTGGTGTGGTTAGAGATTGCGCACCTCCTGCGAAAAAGATTGCACGTATAGGCAGACCTACATGGGTATCCATAGGCTGCCAAAGACTGAAGGAGAAAAAAAGGCCAAAACCCTAGTGTTTCGATATGATGTTTTGAATATAATAAACTAGTTATGACCAAAGTTTCATTTCATTCGGACAAAACACTAAGAAGCTTGGCCTAATTGGAGTTGGAGCCGGTTTTTTTAGTCACCCTGTATATATAAAGAGAGAGAGGGAGAAGGAGAGAGAAGGAGGAAAAGAGAGATATCGAAACATTTCAGAAAAACTTTTTGTTTTTAATAGTAAATATAGTAAATACAGCTGTTTAGTGATTATAAATATTTTATGCAAACATCATTCAGCTACTTATTTATATAAACATAATTTGGATTCCACAGAAAATTTCAAAAATCTTTTATTTCACACACACACACACACACACACACATATGCACATATACATGTACATATATATATATATATATATATATATATATATATATATATATATATATATTAAATTGTAATTCAATGAATTTCAAAAAACTCTCATTGAAATGAAATGAAGTGGTTGAGTTTCATATCAAAGAATTTTTATTATTCTAAGCAAGACAAAGTATGCTTTAGAAAATTAATCTCCTTAACCTATAGGGTTTCGATGTCTACCATCTCATCAGAGGAGAGAAAATATTAGCAAATACTTATAAAGCTATGCACCCTATTTGCTAAAGTCAGTCAGACATGGAAAGTCAAAGTCAAAATAATAAATTTATCAGAAGTCCTGTAGCAGGAGGATTTGCAGAAAAAGGATATGAAAGTTTTTTTAGATCCAGCTTGCTTGGTAAAATCCATGTTATGCGTTCTTTACATCCGTTTTGTAATAAGGTCCAAGTTATATATTGGGTAATCCGCATAGCTGTGTAGATATCCGAATCGGGCAAGTTATTGTATAAATTTGTTTGTGGGTCCAGCGATAATAATCCAAAGTCTAGTGTAAACACTTCATTAAAAGTCTATATTATTTTTTAGTGAGGCGAGGTATTAGGGAGAACAGGTAGTGGTGAGTGGTAGGAAGTGGGGTGAAACATATGTGCATATTCATCCCTATATACACATGAACACACATATACAAACACGCACATACACACAATATATATATATACATATACATACATACACACATACACATACACACACATGCACATACACACATACACATATATACATATACACACATATATATAAACATATATATATATAAATATACATATACATACGTATACAACACACATAAACATACATACATGTATATAAATAGATATCTCTTCAAATAGAATTCAAAGAATCAGAAAGTCTTACCGGTCGCTTAATTGAGGTCAGGTCGTGTACTAGATATAGAGATTTGGTTCGGGAAGGGAAGAGGGGGAACAAGAAGAATATAGAGATAAGAATAAAAATAAAAATAAAATGATGGGCCAAATACGTAAATGGAATAATTCGTTTTTTCCAGATTTTTCCTAGTTTCATCTCAAATCTCTTTGTCAGTTTAAATCGTATTTGTTTCGTCAACTCAAGTTATATATACTGCCCATGAGGTGCTAATTATTATTAATTTTATACGTATCTATATTTCCCTTAGAAAGGAGGATTGACATAATGTTTAGAATATACTAATATTTATGAGGTAATTGTGAAACCAATTCTAAGATTATTGATGGAACGTTTTATCTTTATTTTATGATCCTTGCGGTAATAGTTCAATGCTAAATAAGCTAAAACAAAGGTAATAAAGTAATGATAATGAAAAACGTTTAAAATCAGTGATATCCATAACATTATGCTATTTAATAATATTTAACTGGGGAATTTTTTCTACAAAGTTACCTATAAATACATGAATATATATATATATATACACATATATATATACATATAGATATATATACATACATACACATACACACGTACACATGCATGCACGCATACAATATATATTTTTACATACACGCAACCAAACAGTTTATACACACATATGCTCACTTATTCTATGTATACTTACATCTAAGCCCGTATATATATACATATAACACGTATGTCCATATATACCTAGATATACCCTCATATATACAATAATATATATTTTTAGACATAATGAAAGTATACCATTATTTAACACCATTAATTATAACAATAATTAATGTAGGTAACTTACCTAAATTTATCATAGATAATTTTTAACACCTACACTGCTAATTTAACATTAATAAGATGAAAAGAGTGGGATTGTGTAACTATGGTTATAGAATCGAATTACCCTAGTACCAACAGGGATTACGCATCAATGAGTATAGTTCTTTTTTGTTTATACGTGCGGATCTGGAGATTACCTTGCAATGGGGAATTTTTATTCCTTTTCTGGTTAGTAGATAGGGGGCGAAATTTTAAATTTTTTAATTGGGAAGCTACATGTTTTTGGAAATACTATTATAATTAGATCTTAGAGTGCAAATTACGCGTAAGAGATTTAAAGTGTAGTATGTAAATGTGCTTATAGTAAGGCCCTACTTAACATGTGCATATATACAAAAAGAGAAAGTTATTTCATGTGTTAAAAGAGGTGATTAAGAACCTATCTTTAGAAAATGAACATTATTATATTAGCAAAGTAATAGTTTAGATTTTAGTCAAGACTGACGTGTATTTAGTCCTTTGTTTTTACCTATTTATCATTTATACAGAGAGTGTATGTTATTTTATTTTAAGATGGCTGTATTTAAATTTTTTCTTGTGTTTACATCCGGACACTAGTTCATTCTTGGTATTTATTATGGGTTTGTTGAAGGTAATGATGTTAACTGCTTCGGATATACAAAGATTGCAAAACTTATCCCCTGGGGCATATGATCTAGATTTATTCAGTATGCTCCATTTAATTGAATATGGGGTTTTCTTGCCCTCTAGGCTATTGATTAATTTAGTTAAGGATGTACTATTATTATCATTGTTTTGAGATCTTTCATTGACTTTGACTTTCCATGTCTCATTGACTTTAGCAAATAGGGTGCATACCTTTATAAGTATTTGCTAATATTTTCTCTCCTCTGATGAGATGGTAGACATCGAAACCCTATAGGTCAAGGAGATTAATTTTCTAAAGCATTCTTTGTCTTGCTTAGAATAATAAAGATTCTTTGATATGAAACTCAACCACTTCATTTCATTTCAATGAGTGGCCCTGTCGGTGGGGCATTAGAATACGCCGACTTCCCCCCTGCAGAGGGTAAAAGTCCCTCAATGGGGGTCCTGGATATGACCTTAAACTATATCCAGTGGTGAGGCCCCAGCTTGTGGGCTTTGGGGAGTGTGGAGCCACCCTTTAATTACCATTGCTCCCAGGTCCACTCTGACCCGGAGTGGTAGTACCTGTTAGGGTCCCAACTATGGGTTAAATAGAAACCGACGTGAAAACAACAAATATATTCTATTAAAAAAAAAAATTCTTCAAAATTTTTGGATTCGGCATTAAATAAACCGAAAAGGGTTGATATGCCTTAAAACAAAAACAACCAACCTATCATTTCAATGAGAGTTCTTTGAAATTCATTGAATTACAATTTAATTTATTTGCTCTATCTTGTATATCGAGCAATTCTTGTTTAGATAGGATAACGTATAGAATATTACTGCCAGTAATATTTTGTAAACCTACAATCTCACGTTTCCATAACAAATGATTGTTAAATAAAAACTATTCTGAAGTATATATATATATATATATATATATATATATATATATAATACATATATATATATAATAATTATTTTATTATAGTAAATAATTATATATATATGTGTATATATATAATTAATATATTATTTAAGTATTTTTAAAATATTTTCTGCGTGCATAAAATCAAGTTTAATTAAGTAAATTTTATGCACGTATAAAATATTTAAATAAATATTTAAATAATAAATTAATTACAAATAATACGTCCCAAAAATATGGGGCGACTAGATTATAAACAAGGGGCAGATAATCTCTTCCTTTGAATTACTCAGGGAGTGAAAAAAAAACAACACAGAATAGCTTATAAAAATAGATAAACAATCATATAATATATATATATATATATATATATATATATATATATATACATATATATATACAAGTTAGAAAAGCATTTCATCCAATGCATGAAAATTGTTAAACAAAATGTTTTTACTATAGGCTTTAAAAATAAAGGTACAAGATTCAATTTGAAATTTATTTATCTTCAAAGTAAAATTTTATAAATTTTACAAAGTAAGGTATGAAAATGTTTTTTAAATTGAATAAAAAAATTACCTTGAATTCATTTTATGTAATGTACGTTCTGTTGCACTTAAAAAAAATCATTGGAAATTTTATATCTATATCATTAATTGCTAGATGAAAGATAATGTTTTTAAATTGCAACAAAATGCACATTACATAAAATAAATCCTAGGTAATTTTTTGATTCAATTTAACTTAAATTTTTATACCTTACTTTGTAAAATTTAAAAAAGTGCACTTTGAAGATAAATAAAGTTCAAATTGAATCTTGTACCTTTATTTTTAAAGCCTGTAGTAAAAACATTTCGTTTAACAATTTTCATGCCTTGGATGAAATGCTTTTCTAACTTGTATCTTATCTTTTTAAGATTATATTTTAAAACTCTCCTTCTCTCTATTTCAGTTTGTATTTCTCCTCACACCACAACTCATTTTGCAATCCCCTCTTTGTATTATTACAGTTCTGAATATTCTCTCTGTTTCAGTTTGTATTTCTCCTCACATCACAACTGATTTTTGCAACCCCTCTTTGTATTATTACAGGTCTGAATATTCGCTCTGTTTCAGTTTGTATTTCTCCTCACACCACAACTCATTTTTGCAACCCCTCTTTGTATTATTACAGGTCTAGATATTCTCTCTGTTTCAGTTTGTACTTATTCTCACACCACTGCTCATTTTTTGCAACCCCCTCTTTGTAATATAGGTCTGAATAATGAGAAAATCTGAATATTTTTAACAAAAACTTTAAAATAACTTTTTTAGATTAATTTTTTTTTAAAACTTCTTTCAGGATAGAAAATCTTTAAAATTTAATAAGGAACATATTTCATATAGGTTTCATTAACAAATATTCAGTACATAACAAGAAAAATAGAGATGAAAATTTCAAAAGGACTGTATAACTTGTTACGGTCAATAGTAGTCCTCGCCAGCGAAAGTTTTTATTTTTATTCTCTTATTATTATTATTTAAAACATTTTGTCCTGCTCTTTCGCGCGAGAACTAATATATATATATATATATATATATATATATATATATATATATATATATATTATCGTGAGTTTTCCTCCGTGCTTGAAATCCATGAAAAAGTATTCAAATATTAAGCTTTGATGTAGGTTATTTATTTATCATAACAATCGGAGGTTTGAACTGTGAAAAGTAAAAAGCATACTTTTAATGCAATTAAATGTAAGCATCCACTAGCGGCCCTTTTCCACTACTGACTGAAGATCGATTTCTAATGTTTCTTCTATTGTGTATTGTGTACATTCGTTTTCCCGCTCATGTCTATTATGGAGTTTTGTGTCATCAGCAAATGGACATTTGAGACAGAGATTTATCGAGGGAGGGATTATTTATAAATATCAAGAATAGTAAAGGTCAACGGATGAACCCAGGTGAACAACAGCATTAGTAATGTTTTTTAGGCGTACAGATATCGAAAACAACCAGAATTCTTCTATTTCTTATTGAGTATCTAATTATGTTGAGTATTCATCCAGAAATTCTAAAGGATAAATTTTCGTGAGAAGTCCTTCATGTCAGACCTTATGAAAGCTTTGGATACACCACTTATTATATTCAAAATGTATAAAATAAAAATCGTGTTATGAGTGAGATGTAAACGCACATAGTACTGAGCATTCAAGCCGGTCTTTCAAATAATATATATTTATATAGAGTGGTGTTTTTCATAATGTGTCTGTTCCGTGAATTTGCGTATCTATTTATCCTTGAAAATTTGTAGAGTATATCGGCTAAAACCGCCTTCTCATATTATAAGTGTGAACCGTAATAAGTACTTCATAGTGAAACCGACAATTACGATACATTTCAAACTAGAAATGGCGGTTAAGATTTTAACATTTCCAAATAATACCATCGTTTTACTAGAAATAGAAATAAATTTTTATCTCGTATTCTTTTAATAGATTTTAGTTTTTATGTATTTTCCACAATATTTACTGTGTCGTTATTGTTTATTTTTATCTCTTCTTTTGTCTGTCATTTATTCCTCTGATATATATATATATATATATATATATATATATATATATATATATATATAGCCATTCACATACAGTGCATATATATAGTCATCAACATACAGTACAGTATATATATATATGTATAGTCATCCACATACAGTACTGTTTCACTGTATCACATCTCATCAATGCGGCTAGACAGGCAACCTCAAGCCATGATCCAACCCGTACGACAGTCCAGGCTTCTAAAGATTATGCTAATCGGCGGCTACTGTGCGAGTAGTGAATTAACGATGGTTTGATATCGTGCAAATACCTAAACTCAATTTGTTTACACAAAGAGCATCGCTTAATACACAAATGGTATATCGTGTATCACTTCTCAATATGCTCAACTGAAAATAAGGAGCATTATAGTCATCCACATAGAGTACTGTTTCGCTGTATCACAGCTCATCAGTGCGGCTATAAAGGCAACTACCTAAAGCCATGATCGAAACCCGACCGCCCATACGATAGTCAAGGTTTCTAACCATTACGCTGATCGGTGGCTGCTGTGTGAGTAGTGAATTAACGATGTTTTGACATGTTTGTGTGTATATATATATATATATATATATATATATATATATATATATATATATATATATATATAACCATCCTATGGAGAATATCTTTTCTCTTCCCGTTAAACAGTGCGGCAATTGAAACACATGTATTAACGCGGAAATTCTATAGCAAGCCCCATTCTTCCCAATGGTTTACTTCTACTTGTGCAACTACCATTGCTCAAAGGCAGAATGCATACCTCAGATTTAACCGACATATCTAGTATAAACAGACAAAAGTATATAGAAGTTATAAGTAATTGGAAGAATGAAGTAGCGACGGCTAAGAGAGAATATACTGAAACCACAAGAAAACGCATCAAAGCACAGAAACTAGGAACCTGTGATTTATGGTGAATATACGCTAGATGATCTGAAAATTACCCCTTCTCAGGTGCAATATATCATAAAAACCTAGACGCCTCGAAAGCATGTAAACTCAATCTAATCCCAGCTGTGCTATTAAAAAAAATGATTCGCTGGGGTTGCTCTAGTTCTCTCCAAACTTTACAACAAATGCGTTAACGAATCTTGTTTCCTGACTGCTGGAAAACCGCTTCTGTGGTACCAGTTTACAAAAATTGTGGCGAAAGAACTGACCCATTAAATTATCAACCCATTAGCCTCCTCCGCTTTTCATCAAAATATTTGAGTCCCTAATTATCCAACCTCTAGTCTATAACCTTACAGCTGCTAAACTTCTGACCGACCAACTATACGGATTTAGGCAAGCCCGTTCTACAGCAGATATCCTAACTGTAATGTCTGAACGCATATGCCATACACTGGACAAAGAAGGTCCCCCCTCGCCAATCTTTCACGAAAAACACCCGTCTAGCTGAATCCACTGTGAAAAATTTCCCCCACTCTATATCTGTGCCTAAATCAAAACGCGGATTCCATGAACAAAGCTTCTTTCTTAGAACTGCACGCCTGTGGAACTCTGTTCCGTCTGCCTGCTTCCCTCCGGACTACAACTTGGATGTCTTCAAGTCCAATGTTAACAAATTCCTAATGAACCGCCCCCTTAAGTAAACACTTCAGCAAATCTCCTCACTAACTTAATGTACTTGCAATAACCCTTATCCCTGAGTGGCTTCCGGGCCTTGATAAGTGCTGATCACTGTGTAAAAAAAAAAAAAAAAAAAGAGCGGTAGCCCTAGATATATCTAATGCTTTTGACAGAGTTTTGCACGATGGTCTTCTCGAGAAAATCAGATCAGACTTTATCACTAGACGAATACTTAACATAATTTAATCCTTCTTAAATAAGTAATAGTGGTTAGCCGAAAGGAGCTTGAAGAAAGTTACATTTATTACGGGGTGTGCGAGAAGCAGGTGTAATGAAGGGATCAGCAATCAGGCGTGGCGCCTGGATCTGTGTCGGTCGCGATCATGGGTACCGAATCAGAAAAACTGGTTTCAGGAAGTGCTAAATCAGGCGAGCTTTCTAAGAAGACTGGTTTGACATCGTTCTATTGCGATCGAATAACGTTTGCTGTTGCTAGATATGGTCCATCGTAATGCGACCGTAGTGGTCTGTGTATCGAGTCGATATAGATAAAAACGTACTTACAAGAATGAGGATCAGGTGTATAGTACAGTTTGGAAGTAATAGAGCGCGGTCGTGTATACATCACTCCAGACATTGCGAGTTTCAGACGATCTGCATAACAAAAAACACGATGAATGGCCCAAGGGGGTCTTCACTCGTATACGAATTCGTGTTAGGCCTTTTCGATCACGAAACGCCCCAAAATAAAAGTTAAACAGTTATTCTGGTCACCCTGAACAACTCTCACACTATTATTGGCCTGATCGTCTACACGGAGATGGTGGTTGATGAGGGTTACTGGTTACTCTGTTTCCAAAAGAAAAGTCCGCCAATCCAGAGAAACGGGTGTGGTTAACGCCACGGTGTGATTGTTGTTGTTGATCCATTAGTCACAGGCCTCTCACAGGCGTTGATATAGGTACTCCTGAAAAAATAACTCAAGTTGACCGTCTGGTCTGGTAGCAATGTAAATTCCTTTGCAGAAACACGAAGTAAAAACTTCAGTCGTTGGTTTTCTTTTTTATATAAGAAATTATATTAACAGAAACATAACTAAAAAGTTCTAAAAACATACCACCGTGCAAAGATAAAGGTATAGCTATTTGAAATTAATCACTTCAGAGTCCACATTTCAACGGGTGTCGTCCCGCCTGCGTTCGAGAGCACCTTTACCTGAGTAACGTTTATCTATAATTCCGGATTCAATTTTCATATATGATAATGTCGACACAATTACGTGAATCTGGTTGTTTTTTTTTTTGTTTTTGTTTTTTGGGGTTTTTTTCATGTTTTTTTTTATGTATCACGAACAGTCAGCAGCGACGAATGCGGTGTTGGAATGCGGAAATTCTGGCTGCAATAATCTTTCAGTCAATCAATTCAAATACAATATGTGGCGAAATTGTGTTGCAGCTACGAGCGAGTGATACTAACAGCAGTGACTTGATCTAGACGACACATTTTAGGAGCTGATTCAATTATACTCAACTCTACCTTCTCATTTCTCTCCTAAAAAAAGCAAAAAAAAACACTCTTTCATAAGCTTATATGTCGGTGGGTGAGTGGTGGAGTGAAGCTTCCTCGACCGCTAAACGGCCAATGTGAGGTCGCCACGACACATTTACTTCTCTTTTGATTGGCTCCGCGCATACTCGCATATCGAAGTAAATTTCCATCGAATATGTTCCCACGACGGGTGGCCTTGGAAATTGACCCTCGGGTCAAATACTTTTTCCCAAGTTTAACCAAATTAAACTTTAATGCTATTTTCTCTAAATCAATGGTTTCCTTACCAAAACAATATTATTATTAAATATTATTATCAATCCAATATCCGCAAACTAGAGCTATGTTTCCTTGTTTTGAATTGCAATATCGCTCAAACAAATGGAATCAGGAAGGCAATCGAGAATTTCCTGAGATTGTTTACATAATAAAAGCTCTAACTTAGCTCTATATACGTGTAAAATTCGACCATCGTAGGCGGTTGGGTCACATGTTGTTGCAGGTATAGATCGGTCGACTGTGAATGCATTTTCTTCTCAATCCACTTGTCCTTCATTTTTTGTTCATTTATTGCCTTAAATTCCTTGCTTTTTTATTGTTCACTCTTTGCAGTTTTTTCAAATTTTCACACGCCTTTATAAGGTCTTCAGTTGGGGACGTAAACTTTCAGACTATTTTCCTCTTTCATTAAACCGTTCTACACCTATTAGTCCTCGTAATCTCTCTTTTCTTTTCCCATATAATCTATCGATATCACTCTTTAGGTGAACAGCTCGATTCATTGTTATCCTGGTTTTCCTGTCCATATCTTTCAGCTCATTTTCTTTCCATTGAATAATACCCGCCCCATATTGAGCTATAACTACTGTCCATATGGTTACTGCGGATATTTTGTTTCTCCCATTCAATATTGACCTAAGAAACAACCGTAGTCTTCTCTTGTATTCTTTTTCTAATATTTCTTTCATTGCATTTCGTCTTTAATTTTATCTAATTCCACAATTCCTACGTAGGTGTATTCTTTTTCTCCAATCTCTTTTATCATTTCCTCATTCAAAAGTTTCATTCCTGTACTTTCAACAATTTTCCCTTTTCAATTTTAAACAGAAACATTCATTTTGAACGCGACTCTTTCATATCAGAGAGCCTAATGTTTATTTTATCTGTCGAGTGTTTCGGCTTATGCGGTGATGAAATTTCTTAATGATCGCGTGATTTTAGGCTGTGTACGGTGTAAACTGTAATCAAAATCGTTTGTTCCTCCTTACATTGGATTATTTCGATTATAGATACTTATCGAAGACATTTCGATACAAAACCTATCTAAAATCACTGCCAGGCACATAAAGTAACTTCGTGTGAAATTTCATAAAAATCAGCCCTGCCAATTTTCGAGTCCATAGGGAACGAACTCACACCATACACATACGAACAAATATAGAGCTATGGAATTCAATCCATGACCTTTAAACGGTTTTTACTAGTAGATTACATTTTAATATGCTTAATATCACTTAGTTGTGTTAGGAAAACAAAACACAAAAATAATACGCTTAGTTACCCCAGATAAAAAGTCCGCTTCTACTATAATAATACATTTTCTATGAATGTACTGCCAACGAATCGCCTACCAGTTATAGTTTAGCCACATTTGCAGATAATGAACTTGAAATAATTTACAAATTTGCTAGCAAGTTAATTACGTCTGAAAATATCTTGCACCTCTACAAGGACACCATTCATTCATGTATGGAGGATTGTTGTCACATGGCGGGTGATGCTCCTGCTACTAGTCCCTTGCTAATGGACAGGGTTCAAAAGAGACTCGCTTTGGATGACAGTACTTGATAGGTACTGAACTGTCATCCAAGCCTTAACCTCTGTCCTATCGCCGAAAATGTTGCACCTCTCTGCCTGTTCTACAAGTATGTTAATGGTGAATTCTCTGACAAACTACAGGCCCTTGTACCGGCGCGATGTAAATATCCCCGACAAACCCGACAATTAGAAAATTCTCCCCCCTACACAGTAGCAATCCCTGGATGTAAGAAGGGCTTCTACTCTAATAGTTTCTTCCCCAGAACTGTTGGACTTTGGAACTCCCTTTCGGGTTCCCACTTTCCCAACTGTACTGCCATGCAGAATTCAAGTGTAATGTGAACAGATATCTTGCTGCTCAACCCCCTACATAGTATCCCTTCAATTTATCTCCCTGATAGAAGCTTCCTACATTAAAGTGGCATTGTGCTTGTTTGGGGTGAAAATACATTTTTTTTTAATTCCTGGAAGTTAGACATATCATTATTGTTCTATATCTCTATATATCTAACTGGCTGCCCGAAATATTCATCTAAATTATTGAGAGAGCCTTCTAAATTTACAACTCTATGGAGGAAGATGTATAGGACCTACCTATTGTTGAGTGCTTATATTATAATATCAGTCGCGAAGCATTTTATATAACACATGCTTAGATATATGTGATTCTGCCATACAGAATTGGAAAGTGTTGGTCATCTGATATCAAGTTGCAAAGTTCTTCTAGGAGACGGCTACTATACAGCGAGCTATGATGGAGTATGCAAGTATCTTCACTGGACCATCTGTAAAAAATTAAACATCCAGTGTAGCAGCAAGTCCTGGGAACATCAACCTGAAAGAACAGTTGGAAATGACTTATATACCATACATTACGACCATGTAATCCCTACAGCCACCTACCTTGAAAATGCTGCTGTGAAACCTGACATAGTTATATGGAATAAGTGAGAGAGAGCTGCAACCTTGATTGAAGTGAGTATTCCTAATGATGGCGGCCTGAACAGAGCTGAAAGAGAGAAACAGACCAAATACTAAGGTCTCATGTACGATATGAAAAGAAACTGGAATCTTAGGGAGATATCAATCATACCAGTTATCATAGGTGCTACAGGGTTTATGAAGAAGAACCTGAAGTCCTACCTTACTGATATTCCTGGTGAACCAAGTGCAAAAGAGATCCAGACAATTGCACTTAAGGGAACAGCGAGGATACTAAAAGGAGCTCTCGGTTGGTTTCAATAGAAAGCGGGGCAATGTTGGCAGCTGGTTTGGCTGCCCCATACCCAGCATTACAATCTTCAAAGGAAGAAAAAAAAATTACCAACCATATACAGTTGCTCCTCTCAACGGATGTATTTATTCACAGAGTGTTTGTATTGGGGGAGGAGTATTTGACATTTACGCACAATCAACCTACACAATATTGAGAGTCTGACTAATAATTACAAATAAATGATTGCAATGCAATTTCACAAAAAAAAAACATTACAACAATGAATAAAAAGTGTTAAAACATCAAAGCGTTATGAAGAATTTCGTTTTTGTGGAAGAAAATTATTATATTTATAACATGCATTGTCACGGTAAAATCAAGAAAACTTGTTTTGCTTGTAAGGAAGAAACAAGAACGAGAGAAAGGAGAGAGAGAAAAAGTGGGTGGCGGGAAATAGGGATGAGAAAAGTGTAGGAAGATAGAGTGAATGATGTTGAGAAAGTAATGAAATCAGAGGAGAGAGAGATAGATTGAGTGATGGAAAAAGGAAATATGAAGAAATGAAGAGGGAGAGTAAAGTAAAAAGTAATCAAATTAAAATACATATAGCGGAAGATGGTCAAATTAAATCTTAAATCAAAACATATCACCTTGCTTCTTTAATTCCTATCCTTTCTAGAAAAAAAAATGGCCGCTTTGATTTTGAACTGCAAATATGTGGATTTATTTCATTGTATGGATTCTAGTGTCTATGATATTTTATTGCATTAAGGTTAGATTAATTTTTTTTAATTTAGAAATATTCTTAGTTATTATCGATAAAGATTATGGATACCCACGATAAGGATGCCTGCGCGTGAAATGTTTGTGGCAAGAGTTGCGCAATCCTCAAGCACACCTCTCTTGAGTAGTCATTGTTGAATACCAGTGGCAAGTAGAGGTTCAGAACGACTGGAAAGAATGCAGAGATAAGCGGAAAGCACATACAACGCCTAGAATTCCCAAATGGTTACCCATATATATATATATATATATATATATATATATATATATATATATATATATATATATACAAAAGTTACTTTGTGTGTGTGTGAGTTCCTTCCTCGTAGGTTCCAAAACGGCTGGGCCTATCTTCCCGGATGAAGCTCGTATCTCGAATTAAAATGGTAACATAATTGAGACTTAGTGAAACATGACACACTCGACCACCTAGCGGTTGCATTTGGAAACTCGTAACTTGGATGATCGCTCGTATGTAGGGGAGGTTTTTGCTCTGAAGACATCTCGTATGTTGACTTCCTTGTAATTCGGGTAGCCCGTATATTATGGCTCCACTGTATATATATATATATATATATATATATATATATATATATATATATATATACTAGCAGAAGCACCCGTCGTTTACTGGGTTCAAAAACAGCCTATAGAAAATGGACTGTGATTGATGAAAGTATGATAGGTTATGAAAACGAGAGGGTTGTAAAGAGATAGGTTTTGATACTCAAAAATGTTACCCTAATCAAAATATAATTAAACTAAAGATAATTTTCGAAAATATATTTTTATATCAACTTTGTTTCCATTCGTAGCCAAGAGTGATCAACAAAATGCTGTTTCCTTACAAAGAGAAAATGTTATATATATAATAATATAAATATACAAGAAATAAATGCTACCATAGCCAATAAAAGTTACCTTTATGGTAGAAAAGTTCATTGATTTGTATTTTTAAGTAGTTTCTAAAAAGAAATTGTTTAATTCACGAACCGGTTTAAAAAAATATCAAAATGGCAGCGACTTTGAAATGGAGAGCCCCGTTTTCAATTTGAAGGAGGGGCACCTGAACATTCTGTGTTAACAATTTAAGTGAGTTCCCTCAACGTAAGGAATATTAATAAACATATTTTAATGTTTTCCGTTATTTTGTGCTTGTGGAATATTCGATTATGGCATGTGTAGTTTATAAAAAATTCATTAAAGTATTTATCGCCTCAAATTTCGTTTTAATTTCGGTTTGTTGAAATTATTTCAAGTAAAGAGCATTAAAACCTAGTCAACCATATAGTAGTCTATTCGTGACCACACACACACACACATTCATCTTTATATTATATATATATATATATATATATATATATATATAATGTTATAATACTTAATAGTAGAAGCAATGTATGTGGTTTACAATTATTTTTAAAAATCTTCATAATAGTGAAAACTTTATTCAGGGCAATGAACGAATTACATAATGGTCAATTTAATATTTCCGTACGATCCAACAACCTGGATATTATCTGCACGGTAACCGAAAAGGTTTACCTAAACCTACAACCAATCAACCCATTCCAAATGCCCCTTTGCGGACTGATGCCGCACTTAATGATCTAAAAATCACCGCTTCCTTTGTAGCTGATGCCCTTAAAAACTTAGACACCTCGAAGGCATGTAGACCCAATTTTATCCCTGGTATATTTTAAAAAAATGTTCGACTGAAGTTACTCCGGTGCACTTCAAACTCTTCAACAAATGCCTTAGTAAATATTGCTTTCCAAACCGCTTGAAAATTGCTTCTGTTGTGTCAGTTTTCAAAAATTCTGGTGAAGGAACTCACCCATTAAATTATCGCCTTATTAACATCTTCCCTCACTTCGCCAAAATCTTTGAGTTCTTACTCAATCAAGCAATAGTTCTCCACATCATACATAATAAAATTCTTTCCGGCTGGCAGTATGGATTTAAGCAAACCCGTTCTACCGCAGATATTCTAACCTGTAATCTCTGACCGTATATACCACACACTAGATAAGTGGATGGGTAGAGGATGCTTGGTCAGTAGCGATAGACATATTGACAGGGTGTGACAGGGTTTGGCACGATGGTTTTCTCATCAAAACTACATTGTATGGTATTACTGGATGATTACTTAACTCATACTTAACAAATTCTTCTTATAATAGAAAAAGTCCAGGTTGTCCTAGATATTCGTACATCTAAACAGCATGATATAAATGCGGATATGCCACAGGGTGTCAATCCACAGATCATTATTATTTCTGATAGTCATAAACGACCTTCCTGATAAAATTGGCTCTGAGATGGATATATTTGCTGATGGTAGAATGTTGTATAAGAGTCGAGGGGAAAAACTAATGCATACATATCGAAATAAATGTCTAATACTTTAAAGAAAGACCTCTAATCTGTAGAAGAATGGGGTCGAAGCTGTATGGTAACGTCTAATGCCGCCAAAACTAAGCTTATTTTCTTTAATAATTATAAAAAAAACCTTCTTAACCACTGATTGACATGGCTAATGATACACTGCCTGAAACTATTCATACGTCCTTGAAGCTCCAAGGCTTAACATTCACAAACAACAGGAATTGGAACAAATAGATTGAGGTAATCGCCAAGTCTGCTGGGAGGATAGAAGACTCTGTCCATCGTACTAGAAGGTTACTCACACCTGGGTGTTTATTATATCTTTACAAAGCCACTATTCGGCCATGCATTGGAGTATCGACGCTGGTGCATCAGCATCGTTTCTAGATAGGGATAAAAAGGAGTTGCCAACCTAATAGGTTCCGTACTGTCGGCCAAACACCAACCTTTGTCCCATCGCCAAATGTCGTCATCCTTGTGCCTGTTTTACAAGTACTTCAAGTACAAGTACAACCTCAACGTAAATATCCTCGACAATCCATAAAAGGCAGCAACATCCCACCTCTACACTGTAGAGATGCATGGATGCCGTAAAGTCTTCTACTCAGATAGCTTCTCCCCTCGAACTGCTAGACTTTTGAATTCCCTCTCATGTTTCTTGACCGTGCTGATATTCAGAAGTTCAAATGTCATGTGAACAGACATATCGCTGTTTAACTCTCTACATTTTATCCCGGAAATGTTTGTCCTTATTAATAACCCCTTACGATTTACTGGCATTGAGCCTTATTTTGGGTGAATGAACGGTAAAAAAGTTTTGACTCTACTTATTCTTTCATATGGTTATCATTTTGTATGTATCTCACAAGCATGAATATAAGAACTTTTCATAGTAATCAACTTGAACTTTTTAGTTTATTGGGCATTTTTGTTAAGAAAATTCTAAACAGCTTGATTGGCTCGAGTGTGAATTATATAATGATGCAATAATTTTTAAATAGATGTATATATATATATATATATATATACATATATATATATATATATATATATATATATGTATATATATTACAAGGTGGTCACCACATATCAGGACCCGGAACCCACTCGGGGATAAGGGTTACTGCGTGTACAGCACATTAATTTTGAGATTTGATATAAAGTGTCTACTTAAGGGTGCGGTTCATCAGGAATTTGCTTATGTTGGACTTGAAGACATCCAAGTTGTAGTTAGGTGGGAAACAGGCAGACGGAAAAGAGTTCCACAAGCGTGCACTTCTAAGAAACAAGCTTTATCATGGAATCTACGTTTTGGTTTTGGCACAAATAAATAGTGGGGAACAGTTTTGAAAGTAGTTTCAGCTAGACGGGTGTTTTTTGTGAAAGATTGGCGATGGGGGACCAGGGATTGGAGCTCAGACGAGCAACTGCCATGGAAGTAACGATAAAACAAAGACAGACTCGCAACGTCTCTCCTGTAGGAAAGAGGTTGCAGAGAAGAAAAAAAGGGCATCCCCACTAAGCCACAAAGCCTATTTTGTATTCTCTCAAGGCAGGATAGGCTGTTTTAGCAGCTCCTGTCCAGATGTGGCAGCAGTACCTCATCCTTGGACGTACTTGGCTTTTATATAAGTAGAGAATTGCAACAGCAGTGAGATATCTTCTGGAGCAGGACAAGGATCCTACCATTTTTCCAGCGACCTTGGCAATAGACTTGATGTACGTGTTCCATTTCAGATCAGGAGTAAAGGTCAAGCTTATCAAAGCATGGGGTTCCCCTAGTCGAGAATCATCCATTTCAATTGATGCCAGATGGGGATCAGAGCGTTGATGATGATAGGAGCTTGGTTTTAGATGCATTAAAAGTAACCAGCCACTTGTTCTCCCACTGTACCACGCGCTCAAGATCAGAGGAGGGAGAATCAGAGAAAACTTTGTTATTTACGTCCTTTGATGTGTTGCCATAGATGGTTGTGTCATCAGCATAGATGTCAACGAATGATTTAACTATGTGTTTTGGGAGATCATTAATGTAGATCAGGAAGAGAGTTGGGCCCAGGATGGACCCCCTGAGGAACTCCAGCATTAATACTGTGGGCTTCTGATTTCTGCCCATCAACGACTACTCTTATGAACCTATCGGAGAGAAATGATTTAATGATCGAGAAAACATTTCCAGTTACACCGTAGCTGGAAATCTTGTGAAAAAGGCTCTTATACCATACTTTATCGAAGGCTTTTGATTTGTCAAGAGCAATTGCCCTAGAGAGGAAACCTTTGTCAAGAGATTCACTAATCATATGAGATATAACTGCTATCACATCTGCTGTAGATCTAGCAGAACGGAAACAATATTGTACGTCACTAAGAAGGTTATTTCTGCTGAGGTGGTTGACTATTTCTCTATTTAATATGGATTCAAGCAACTTACTCATGACACACAGGAGACTAATTGGGCTGTACTGAGAGGGGGATGACTTATCACCTGAATTCTTAGATACAGGGCATACTGATGACGTTTTCCAGGGTGTTGGGAAGCACTTCTCTTCAAGGCAACGCTTAAACAGTTTTGCAAGTATAGGGGCAAGTTCTGGTTGAAGCTTTTTCAGCACTATAATTGGAATGCCGCCAGGGCCAGTTTCTTTGCTGGAATCAAGGTTCTTGATTACCTTAGCAACGTCACATACAGATATTTGTATGTTGCATAGCGTGTTGCCTGTTATAGGACGAAATACAGGGAGTTGATGGCATTCGTCGTGTAGGGTAGAATTAGCTGCAAAGTTCTTGGCAAACAGTTTGGCCTTGTTTGATGCTGACGAGATGACCTTAGGTCCATTGATGATGGTTGGGATAGAACGCACGCTTCTGTTCAGAATCTTGTTTGCTATTTTCAAATTTCATTCTCGTGACAATTCGTCAGGCTTTATATATATATACATATATATATACATATATATATAAAGCCTGAAGAATTCTCACGAGAATGAAATGCGGAATATTCTGTGTAGCTTAATTGCAATATATATTTTTATAACTTACTACCTAGCTCTACCTGTGCATTGATGAAGAAAATACTGAAAATTTACGCATAAAATGGTATTTTCATATATCAATTTATGTAATAAAATTTAGTAGTCTAAGTTTATTTTTTGCAACAGCAATGCGATCTAGCTTGGAATCATTTAAATTTAGCGATATATACATATACATATACATATATATACACATATATATATATATATATATATATATATATATATATATATATATATATATATATATATAAAGAGAGAGAAAGCGAGAAGGAGAGAGATATCCACGGGCAGATTGTTCAGTGCAATTAAACAAGAAAGGCCTCCAGGTGGAATTGAAACTCGACCGTCTAGAGGACAGTTAGAGTTTATAACATCTAAGCCATTTCTTTGCTGTTGAGATCACAATGACAAGCATTGTCAAACGCTGTAAGCTCCATTTTTTTTTACACAAATTACATTTATACGCTTATGGCAATTGATTATTTCACTTCCCAGTAATTCTTGGTTCCGTTGATAGAAAAGAAAAATCGAGTTTGACAATACGCATTCTAAAAAGGTGGGGGGATTCATTGGTGAAACTGTTGTAAAAATGACGGATATACATGGGTTCGAATACCCTATATTTTAAGGTACGTGTCTGTTGTGAAAATAACATTCAACAATAGAAAATAGTCCCAATAATCCAACTAATAAAAACCAAGGGGCTTATGTAAGAGAGCGCCATAAAAAATAAAGCTGATTAATAGCTATAAAAATTTTCCGCGTTTCGACAAATCATAACGTAATAAAATGCGTTAGGTTTGGAAAGGTTTTGTTTCCTCTAACCGAAACATGTTTTGCATATGTGTGGCCAAATAATGCTTCTATGAATAAAATATGTATATCCGTCACACACACGCACACACATACATACATACATATATAAATAAATAAATATATATATATATATATATATATATATATATATATATATATATATATATATACTAGCATGCCGCTCGGCATTGTCCGGTTGTAAAATACGATTAAATATGATATTTGGATTACTGCATTTATTATTTATTATTATTTATTATTATTATATTATAATATACAGGGTAGCCACAAAGTCACGCACCAATGTTAATATCTATTTTTTATTAATATGATTTTTTAATTTCTGGGGTCACATTAAGCAAATTGTTTATTCGTGATTTGGATCATCTGAAGAGTCGTATTATTGATGCTTGTCTTCAAATTGATGGTGATGCTGATTTACTGAATCGTGTCTACAGGAACTCTGAATTTCGTATTGGCTCGTGCATAGCTGCAAACGGCGAACATATCGAGCAATTGTAATCCTTGTAAAGAACTTTGAATTTGAATAAATGTTACGACTATAACTTTTTTAATTTTTAAACATTTTTAATTAACATTGGTGCGTGACTTTATGGCCACCCTATATAGTAATGATTCGAAAAGTTTTTTAAACAATAATGACTCGGACGACATCATCGAGAATCGAAACCAAAACGTTTAGCTTAAGATTTATTTTTTCCTTTGACGTTAATGCCTGAGCTATGAAGACGTGCTTGTTTCGAGGCTTAAAATTCGAACATAAACAAATAACTATTAGGTTACTCATGCGTATTCGTAATGCGAATTCGACCTTAACCTTGCAAATTCATTTTTTTTTGTTATTTTCACACTTTTGCATCGATTTTCCTCGGATGAAACCCAAATATAAACTTTCGCATATGTCTATATCTGTAAATCAAAACCTGACAGAGATGTTTGGTAGGCAAACTTTTTCGTTACAAATTTATATACGCATACATAGATATATATAGAAAGAGGTTTGTGTTTACTATAATCTTTTTACGCAAACATAACGTAAGTATAAATCATACAGAATATGTGCATGAATAAAATTACACATAATAGTTAACTAAATATGATCATCCCATAAGAACACCGAAACAACTTATAAGGAACTAATTAAAGTGAATGTTTAAAAGAATATGCAAATTAGCTAGATTTTTTGCAGATAAATGCAATTCCGGGACCCATATGTAACCAAGTTGGGTTTTTTTTAGTAATAAATAAAAAAAATAAGGGTTTTTAATATGAATATCAATACACAAAATAAACATATATATATATATATATATATATATATATATATATATATATATATACTATCGGTTGAGGGAGGCACTCGACTTTGGCCGATTGTAAAATTAGCTTAAATATGTCCAAATTTCGTATATATTATTATAGAGTCGTGATTTCAAAAGTAAAAAAAAAGTATTTGGGTGGCATCAGCAAGAATCGAAACCGAAAACAAAACGGTGCCGTTCAAAGCTGGTGACGTTACCACCGTACCAACCTAACACACATATGTGCCAGTTAAAATAAACTAAGATGAAAGTACAAAATGTATAAATAATTATTTTTCAATTTTGACCCCTTTTTGACTCCTTAAAACTATTTCAATCAGCAAAAGACCCATAAAAGCATGATCTGTAAAAAAAAAAAACAATCATTTGATACCCCTAACGCCATTCTTTGGCATTTGGTTTCGGGAAACGTAGTTTTAAAAACATGGAGACAGACAGACATATATACATAGTGTCATTTATATCTATATACTATTTTTTCCCGGTTATAAAATATGCTTAAATATAATATTTTAATTAGTCCCGATTTACTATATATTGTGATAGAGTCGTTATTTCAAAACTAAAAAAAAGCACCCGAGTGCTATGAGCTACAATCGAAACCGAAACTCTGGGATTCAAACCTGATAATGTTACCACTGTACCAACGTGACGACCACATGAAGTGGTTAAAAGTTAAAAATTAAAAATAAACCAAGATTAATGTACACACTGTATGATGATTTTTTTAATTTTAACCCATTTTTGAGCCCTTAAAAACTATTTCAATCGGCTAAAGACCCATAAAAGGACGGCCCCCAAAAAATCAAATCGTTTGAGGCCCATAGCGCCGATCTGCGGCTTTTAGTTTCGGAGAAGATAGAGGTTGAAAACATGGAAACTGAGAGACAGACATATAGCCTTATATATATATATATATATATATATATATATATATATATATATATATATATATGTATATACAGGGTGTCCCAGAAGTCGCGCACCATGTAGATTTATATAAAAACAAATATGAATATCAATGAATATAAATTTTATTAATCAAAATCACAATAGATGCTCAAATTGTTCTCCTTCAGCCTGAATACATGCATCGATTCTCTTTATAAAACTATCTTTTACTCTAATGATAAGTTGATGTTTCCTCATCAGTTACACTCTTTCGTCGACCACATCCCTCGCGGTCAGCAACTGAACCTGTTTCTTGGAAACGTTTGATCAAATGGCAGACAGTGGTATGGCTCAATGGTTTTTATCGCTCGGGATGAGTGCGGTTGAATTCTTTAGCTACCGAGCGGCATGTAGCCCCATCTCTTCCAAACATAAAAATAAATTTAACTCTTTCTTGCATTGTTAATTTCTCGCCCATATCGAATAAAATCTGAAACAAAAAAAATGTAAATACAAATATATGGTGCGCGACTTCTGGGCCGAATAAAATCTGAAACAACAAAAAAATATAAATATAAATATATGGTGCGCGACTTCTGGGACACCCTGTATATATATATATATATATATATATATATATATATATATATATATATATATATATATATATATATATTATCATTATTATTATTATTATTATTATTATTATTATTATTATTATTATTATTAAGTCGGTGCAAAAACAATATCGTTTTCTCACATATGTTACTTTATATATGATTTCTGAATTAATTCATTGATATATATAGCAATGTTATATATCATTTTGAAGCGCGTTTTTCGCTTTATCGAATCGTGTTATTCGTCGCTTTTCAACAGCATGGACAAAATTCAAATCCGCACGATTTTCTTGTTTCAGTTCAAACTAGGCCTAAAAGGTGCCGAGACCGCTCGTGATATCAATGATGCGTTTGGCCCAGAATCTACTAACGAACGTGTGGCACAATGGTGGGTCAAGAAATTTCGCCATGGTGACGAGAGCCTCGAAGTTGAAGACAGTCGCGGCCGGCCGATGCGGTTGATAACGAAAATTTGAAAACTTTAATTGAAGCCGATCCTTGCAAAAC
Organism: Euprymna scolopes; assembly: GCF_053919585.1. Lineage (NCBI taxonomy): Eukaryota > Metazoa > Mollusca > Cephalopoda > Sepiida > Sepiolidae > Euprymna > Euprymna scolopes. Next base: position 108,508,314 of record NC_136496.1, on the reverse strand, counting down.
CACACAAGAAATTGCTGTTGAACTCGAGGTCGACCACTCAACAGTCGTTCGCCATTTAAAGCAAATAAGGACGTCGAAAAAGTTGGATAAATGGATGCCTCATGAATTGAACGATAATCAAACAATCGTCGTTTTGAGGTGTCTTATATGCTCCTTCTGTGTAACAAAAACGACCCATTTCTTGTTAGGATTGTGACCTGTGATGAGAAGTTGATGCACTATGACAACCGACAATGTTTGGCACAGTAGTTGGATGCCGGAGAAGCCCAACAACACTTCCTCAGAGCCAAAATTGCACAAAAAGAAAAACATTATGGTGACTGTTTGATGGGCTTCGGCCGGTCTTATCCATCACAGCTTCTTGAATCCGGGCGAAATGATTAAGGTGGAGAAGTACTGCCGACAAATTGACGATCCTAATGGTTTTTATTTAATAAATTATTATGAAAAGTATGATCTTTTGAAATCGAACGTCAAAAAACAACGATCTTTTTACACCAACCTTATACGTGTGTGTGTATGTGTGTGTTTGTGTGTGTGTGTGTTTGTGTGTGTGACTTTGTCTGTCTGTGAGAGAAAAGGTTTCTACCAAATTTCTTTCTCAATTTTTTATCTCCAGACTTGAAACTTGATGTATAGGGGATTTGGAACAGTGTGACAAATTTGATTTAATTTTTAGTTGAGAAAAATAAATGCCAAAAAATGGCCAAAAAATTTTAAAATGTAACGTAGCTTGTGTAAGTCGACTTAAAGCGCTCTTCTACGCATGGACAACTATTAATTTATACATAACGTTATTATTTATTTTGTATATGCACAATTACAAATGATAACCAATAAGGTTATATGCTTTGGTTTCGATTCTTGCTGATCACATCTAAGTCATATATTTTCAACTTTTGAAATCATTACTATGTATTGGGTACAATATAGTAATCAAAAGGCCATTAGTTGCATAAGAATAAATACGAAATCAGCATCAATTTAAATATCATATTAAAGCGTATTTAACGACCAGGCGACGCCGGGGAATGCACTACTATATATTGGTAACCATATAATAATCAAGTAAGAGTTGACTCTATAATAATAATAATAATAATAATTCTGATTTCGTTTATCAACGTCTCTGTGGAAAGGGATGGGATTCAGTTCCAGAAGATTTCCAGCAATCCCGGCGTCAAACAAGGAGCCTCAGAGATCAAGGGTTTACCTAAGGGTGTTGGTAGTACCTACAATAGCAGAGGTCTGAGGGCCGCCTAAAACATCGGAGATTTGTAGGTTTTTTTTCAATTGTCCTTCCAGACGACTTGATACTACTCCTAGTGTACCAACTATATGCGGGATTATTTGAGTTATAATAATAATAATAATAATAATAATAATAATAATAATAATAATAATAATAATAATAAAAAATACGAAATCTTTATAAATTAAAATATTATATTTAAGCGTATTTTATAACAATGCCAGACAACCTTGTAACATATATATATATATATATATATATATATATGTATATATATATATATATATATATATATATATATAATGCTGAATGTCTGTGTGGGTGTGTCTAGTCACAAATAGGTTTCTATATGGTTGACTATTTAAAAAAAAACTGATTACTTATAATGATAGAAGATGTATCGAGACACAGGTATGGGTATGTTTGATCTGGCACAACGGTGGTTCATTAAAATTGTGAGGTCTGCGTTCACACCTGGTCCACAAAGTATGGAAATAAAAAATTTAAAAATTAAAAAAAACGTTTACAAGTGTTTTTTTATATAGATGTACATAAGAATACTTTGATAAGTATGTTTTAACTTTAATAGGGATGGTATAATAAAATTGTGGGGTCTGTGTTCGCGCCTGGCCACCATAGAATGGAAATAGGCACAAACTTTAATAAAGACTTTTCATATCTATCTGCGTAAGTATACTTTTATAATTATGTTTGAGCTTGAAGCAATATGGTATAATAATTATGGGGTGTTCGTTCGAACCTAACCTCAATAGAATGGAAATATGTCACAAAGTTTAACAAGGTTTTTAATATAGATCCACATATTATTGTTATAAGTGTTTCAGTGTGAACAGCTATAGTATAATAAATTACAGAGTTTATCTATTTTATTTTTACTTTCATCATATTTTGCTTTAGTTTTGATACCCGGCAAATTCAATCCAAATTTACAACCCTTCCTTTTCATAACCTATCATACTTTCATAAATCAGAGTCCATTTTCTGTAGGCTGTTTTTGAACCCAGTCAACGACGGGTACTTTTGCCAGTATATATATATATATATATATATATATATATATATATATATAATATTTGTAGACATTGACATACAATCCTGTCGCGTTGTATCACAGCTCACCAGTGTCGCTATACAAGCATCTCTCATGAAGTGATTAATGATAAATGTTGCTTTTTAGACGTCATCCATTTCATATTGTTTCCCTCGGTTTGAACAGTAACAAGACGTAAGCAATTGAACATGTCATGACCACAGGATGCGGATCGTGACGTATTATGACAGAAAAAGATACAAAGAATTACTAACTACATTTTTCTCAGAAACGAGACGAGACTGGTCAAATTAGGAATGGCAAACTGAAAGACAAACGGATCCCCATGAAAAGAAAATAATTTCCCAAATTTTTTTTATTAATAAATACGCATTAATATTCAATCAGCTGTTGGTTTTTAACTAGCTTTTTTTTAAATAGATTATTTACCACTATTATCTACCTTGCACACAAGAATGATGTTACACAAGAGATGAACAGTGGGGTTTTAAGAACCCGTGCCCTAAAGGATTAATACTCTTTCATAAAAAATATGCCCAAGTGGCCCGTTGGCATTACCCTGTTGAGATGTCTTAAGCGATTAGGGATAAACTGTCTCTTTTTTGGCAACTCCCTGTGTGGTGAGGATGGTGCTCGCGTTCTGAGTGTTGATGTGCGTGAAAGTAAACGACAATGATTATCCTGACCTTGAATTGCCTTTCATAATGAGGGCAAGTAGTTCCATTTCCATTTTGGAGGGTTGACCCGAAAGCATTCTTGTCCCCCTTTCCTTCCTTTTCTGTTCACCTCGAGGTCCGCACCCGGTTTGCCTCGAAGGTAGTTGTGATTCAGCAATAGTCTGTCTCCCGGTTTGACTTTCTTTGGCTTAGGTATTCCATGTGCACGTACTGATACCACATATCTTCAAGTTTGCCTTTAAAATTAGCAATAAACTAAGTCCTTCCTACAGGGAAAAGATAAAGCCTGGAATGGTGCACCTCTTAGAACTGCACAATATCAAAGCCATATCCTAGTCATCAGGGAACAGTCATCCCAACAATGGCCTAGACTTTGTTAGTTCTCGTGACAAGAGTGAATCTCTTGACAAAGGCTTCATTTCTAGGGCAATTGCTCTTGGCATATCAAAGGCCTTCGACAAGGTATGGCATAAGGGTCTACTAAACAAGATTTCCAGCTACGGTATAACTGGAAGTGTTTTCTCAATCATTAAATCATTTCTCTCCGATAGGCTCATAAGAGTAGTGGTCGATGGATAAAAATCAGAGGCCTGCAGTATTAATGCTGGAGTCCCTCAAGGGTCAATCCTGGGCCCAACTCTCTTCCTGATCTACATCAATGACCTCCCTAAACACATACTTAAATCATTCGTTGACATCTATGCTGATGACACGACCATCTACGGCAACACATCAAAGGCTGTAAATGACAAAGCTCTCTCTGATTCTCTCTCCTCTGATCTCGAGCGCGTGGTTCAATGGGGGAAGACGTGGCTGGTTATCTTTAATGCATCTAAAACCAAACTCCTATCCTTACATCATCAACGCTCTGATCCCCATCTGGCATCAATTGGGATGGATGGCTCTCGTCTGGGTGAGGCCCCGTGTTTTGACAAGCTTCTGGGTTTGACCTTTACTCCTGATATGAAATGGAACACGTACATCAAGTCTGTTGCCAAGGTCGATGGAAAGATGGTGGGATCCTTCTACCGCTCCAGAAGATATCTCACTGCTGATGCAATTCTCTATCTGTATAAAAGCCAAGTACGTCCAAGGATGGAATACTGCTGCTATATCTGGGCAGGAGCTGCTAAAAACAGCCTATTCTGCCTTGACAGAGTACAAAATAGACTTCGTGGCTTAGTGGGGGATGCCCTTTTCTCTACCCTGCAACCTCTCTCCCACAGAAGATACGTTGCAAGCCTATCCTTGTTTTATCGTTATTTCCATGGCAAGTGCTCGTCTGAGCTCCAATCTCTGGTCCCCCCTCGCCAATCTTTCACGAGAAACACTCGTCTAGCTGAATTCACTGTGAAAAATTTCCCCCACTCTTTATCTGTGCCTAAATCAAAACGTGGATTCCATGAACAAAGCTTCTTTCTTAGAACTGCACGCCTGTGGAACTCTGTTCCATCTGCCTGCTTCCCCCTGACTACAACCTGGATGTCTTCAAGTCCAACGTAAACAAATTCCTAATGAGCCGCCCCCTTAAGTAAACACTTCATAAAATCTCCACACTAAAGTACTGTACTTGCAATAACCCTTATCCCCGAGTGGCTTCCGGGCCTTGATAAGTGGTGACCACCATGTAAAAAAAGGGGGGGTAAAACTCAATTATTTAAAACGTAATGTTATCAACAATGTTGAAAAAAATCTTTTACGTGGAATTTTTTTTTTATAGGGAAACACTTTGCTAAGTAAACATTGATTATCTGTGTATTGGACATAAACCGACGGCCCGAAATAAGCGCTTACGTATGTACTTAACTACAGGTGCTTTCCTTTCTTCTTGATTTGGAACGAAGTCTGTCGTCGACAGTTGTCACCTAATTGATCACGTGTCTGTTGTCCATGAAGTTAATACGAAGGAAAAGCCTTATTGTAAGACAGTTCAGTATTTTTCGAGCGAGGTGTTGTTCGCTGAAGCATGTTTGCGTTTAGATCAGTGGTTCCTAAACTACGATACGTACACCTTCACTCTTACATTTCTACGCGCGTTTAGATAAAAAAACAAAAAAGAAGACTCTGATTGGCAACGAAGTTAAATGGTTGGGGTTAAACGGTCGATTGTCTTTCTAGTACTATGTAGAACAATAAAATTGATAATGAATTCTTTAAAGGAATCTATGAGGCATCTAACAATCAATGCCTGAAAGATTAGTTTGAACAATTTAATAAATAGATGTTAGTATTCAACATGTCCGCGTTCATAACATTCCAATTACTATGATTACGAAAAATAAGATGGCGACTCGGAAAATATCGTAAAGTTCATCAGAGTGGCTGAATCTAGCTAGATTAGCGAATATATATATATATATATATATATATGTATATATAAGTATATATATGTATATGTATATATATGTATATATATGTATATGTATATATATATGTATACCATTATCATTATATATTCTACTTTTATTTTCTTTCAAAATTTTATACGCTTTTTACTTATATGAATAAGGCCGAGATGTGTAACTTGTTGATTTTGACCTCATGCTAATTATGACGATTAAAAACAGAATTTATTTCAAACATAATGCAGTCACAAGGACATTATATATTTTAGTATTGCATGGTATTAACAATTTTAATTTGAAAATCGATCCAGACAAGGCATGAAGCAACTTGATGTAATGAGCAAACCATTTAAAGGTAAAAAATCTATCAATGCTAAGTGTCCGATGGATACATTCTGATTCAGAAAGCAGAAATTCTTCCCATTTTGTTAGAGGCATCGCTCATGGAATGTGAGAAAATGAAGGGCAAAAAAGGAATATAAGCGTAACGAAACTACCTAAAGTATACACATATTCACACACAACTAAAGTATACACATATTCACACACAACTATATATGTATATTTGAATCTATATACATATACATACTGTTCTTAAATGTTAACAATTCATAAAGAACTGGCCGTCTTGATGGTTATTATGTAAAACATTATTGTCCCCCGACAAAAGGAGGGTGGACCTGCAAATTAACCTAGACCGTACGTTCGTTCGTCTGGCTGTACTTTTCTCAATAACTACGACTTGGATTTTTTTTTAAATTTTGCACAAACATTAAACATGATGTGAGTAAAAATGTAACAGAACAGATTTTCCGAGAAAACTCCGGTTGCCCCCCTAGGAGAGCCTTTCGTGTTAAAATGGCTAAAATTGACACTTTTGTGCTTATTAAAAAGAATTGACTCCTTGGATTTTATCAAACTTTCTAAAAAGTTGTAACTAACTGATTTCTGTATAATTTTTTTGTCTATACTTCGTGATAACTCTAGGGTGTGCCCCAGGGGCTCTTTTAGGGCTAATAAAAACGCTCCATTTTTTGGACTATTTAGCAGTTTTGCATGGTGCTGAACTCAAATTTAAATATGTTAAGGCTTTGGGGACTTTTGGGGTAAAATGAGGGGACTTTTGGGGTAAAATGGGAGGACTTAGTCATTTCTTTTTTTGCATGGTGCAGAACTCCAATTTACATATGTTAAGGTATAAAACTGCACCGTTTGTTCATTTTCACCAGGATTTAATATCCCCTGAGGACTTTTGGGACCAAATAAAAGGGGGGCAAATGCTGAACTTGGTCAAATTTTATGCCTCGTTCACTGTGCACTTGCGGGGAGGGGAGGGCAGGGCAGGCATGCTTATCTTGTTCTTTTGTTAGCAATAACTAACGTACAGTTGTTTCGACCCAACAGTTTATAAACTATAATTTTGCAGCACTGGACAATCTCATCAGCGCATAGTAATAAGACCAGTTTTGAAGTATTTACTTCGGACAGGACTTTAATTTTTAGGTGTATTACTTCATTTTATATATATATATATATATATATATATATATATATATATATATATATATATATATATATATATAAAACACCAATTCTTTAAGAGGAGACTTATCGGACTAATACATAACTCACCAAAATTATATTGGAGCTTATTGTATAGCATCTTCTTTACTCCTCTGATAAGAAGCATTAGGCTTCGAAGTTCCATGGTATAAAGAATTCTCACCTACTCAACAAATCTAGTCTATGTATAGCCTTATTGACTAACTACATAAATCTATATATTAGTACCTTAATTCCTCTCTTTATTGATATATATATATATATATATATATTAGAAGAAATTAGACCTGGATTTTAAACAGCAGAGTTTATTTAATTGTATTAGTAAATGTATTAATACTTTTACAAGAAAACATTGCTCATTGTACTGTAGGTATATAATAAGCTCAATAGGTACAGATATCCTAGAGCTATTTTAATATTGAGTAAAACGATTCATAATTTGGAATTAAAAATCAGTTTCAAGAAAACAAACAAAATTCACTAAGTTGTACGATCGTTTCAGAAACGATGTTCATCTTATTTAAATTGGCAATAAATATTGACAATAATTTGACAAAAATTTTGTCCTTGTTGGGGAAACTTTGTTTTCAAAGGTTGTAAATTTTTATTTAAAGTTATTGTTTTTCATTTAATAATTCTACGCAGATTTATACTGTATATTTTAAGAAAATCTATTTTGCATTTTTTTAATTATTAATAACTAAAAAAATCTAATAATTGTAATGTCTATTTTTTCACTAATATGTGAGCATTTACCAAAACTATGAGATGCGTCCATATAAAATTTAATAATAATAATAATAATAATAATAATAATAATAATAATAATCTGATTAGATTTGATGTTACTTACTCGTTTTCCTATTCTATTTTCCATTTTAATTTAGTAATTTTCATTAAATTTGTATTACGTCTAATAACATGCTACAATGTCTTTGGCCATCAAACTAATGTGCTTATAAACACAAGATGTGTGTCCACAATAAATGTCTGAGAAACTCCACAGCCTCCTTCGATTCATGACTGAAGTACATACAGTAAGGTGGTTTAGAATAAAAAGGGATAATAAGCTCCATAACCAACAACTCTATATGTTCAATATGAGTAATAGGATCAAAAAAACAGCAAACTGTTTCGGTAGAGCTTTTATTATGTTGATAGATTTGGTTTATTAAACATAATATTCTTCTTTGGGATCATTTATTATATATATATATATATATATATATATAGAATGGGTTATTTTTAATTTCCTTAATCCATGGATTTTCAATAATGGCTCATATCATCAGAGGAAATGAAATGCAGTTAGCAAAATGTTCAGCTGCGAATGGACGCTATTTTGCTTTTCAACACAATTATTGAAAATAGTTTTTTGAGCGGTTGTGGATAATTATGTGGAGAAAATTATACGAAAAGAGGAGTTGATACAACCTGGGTAGTTCATTATCGGAAGGAGTCCAATGTCATTCGGGGTTATAAATCCGGGTGGGCAGAAAATAGGCACATGGGAGAAAGTGATATTCCAATATAGCGAAAGCGTATTGCTCCTTCTTCATATTTCGAAAAGTATACCGGGCAGCCTTAGTCGTTGTTGCGTTGATTGTGTGTTATTTGTTGTGGTCCAAATGCTTTCTCGGTGTTGACATAGTATATTCGAAATTGGGTGGATATACCATTCCATTGTAATTATCACTATGAGTAATAGAATTTGAGCATTGAATTAAGTGTGCGATGGACCTCGGAATCAATAGTATAGTTATCAAAATACCAAAGATAGCAAAATAATCCTGGTGATGAAATTCGGAAGAGTACGCTGGAACGGCTTGCTTGAGGTATGAGTCTATTAGAAAGATATTTCGTTATCTTGTTTACATTGGATGAAGGAAGCTTTTTAGATGAGGGAAAGAGGAAGTGGGGTGAAGTAGAGAGGGTAAAGAGAGGGGGAGGGTTAAAGTTGGGCGAGCATACAGGTCTAAATGGAGTATTTTCGGCGTGGAAGGGGTAATTGCGTTTTAGTATTCTTTAAAAGAGTTGACCTCTTGATTTTAAGTTCAAGTGGGAAATGGATATTCTTGTGATTTTCAATGTAGGGTGTGCGTGATAGGGGTGGGGGTGCTGTTTTTGCTGTGGACATGGGTGAGCTGATGAGGTAGAGATAGAGACGCGTCATGGTGTGAAAATATGGAATGTTTGGAGGGTTACTTAAATAAGTGAGTTTAAGGTTGGCTTATTTTAATTTTGAGTGTATATTTTAAAGGTGACTTGGTTAGTTGAGATAAGTCAGTTAAATACGTTTGTTGTTCTAGTTTGATCTAGTTTAAATGTTTATTGAAATTTTATTTAAAATACATATATATCTGTTTGGAGGCGATCTATGGATGAATTTGTTTAGTTGTTCGTTGAGTTGAAATTGATGTTTGAGTGAGTGTTTTATATATTGTGGATAATTATATATTTTAATAAGATATTTTTTATAAAGGGTAGAATTGATTTAAATGTGGGGATGGGTATGTGGTCGCCCATGCATGGTTAATTTTGATTATTTATATATTGATTACTTATATATCCACCTATCAAACCTAAACATAAGTGCAAATCTAAGCACAAATATACCCAGAGATATTTATAGATACGTACACATACACATACAGACATACACATACATACAGATAGCATGCACTTACGTACAAACACTGATACATACCATGCTTACATAAATACATACCTATATATATATACGCATCGCTATACTAATGTATATGTGCACTCAATTACACACACACACACACACACACACATATATATATATATATATATATATATATATATATATATATATATATATATATATATATATATATATATGATTAGTTTTTTTTGGAAAAAGAATTCCAGCAGAGTGCTCAATTAAAAGGAAAATCCAAATTTTAAGAGCGTACTTATATTTTGTGTACAGAAAGTTGTTAGTTGAGACAGGTCATTGGTACCGTCGGTTTCAAGCCCGATAATAAGGCCCGTTTAAGGTATCCTTATCAAGCTCTCTTCAGCCAATATTCGTCTATCTCTTGAATTTTTTTTGAATCTTCGCTTGAAACCGACGGTACCAATGACCTGTCTCAACTAACAACTTTCTGTACACAAAATATAAGTAGAGATAGAAGAATATTGGCTGAAGAGAGTTTGATAAGGATACCTTAAACGGGCCTTATTATCGGGCTTGAAACCGACGGTACCAATGACCTGTCTCAACTAACAACTTTCTGTACACAAAATAAATATATATATATATATATATATATATATATATATATATATATATATATCATAACGCAACCTCGCATATTAGAGAAGGGAACTACTTATACAGGCTGCCGAATATGAATCCACGCGAACTCAGTGTACATAAGTGTACTCATAAGAGACGGCCGAACATCGATATAACAGGTACTAGGATGCAATTCATACTCCTAACAGCAAATATACAACTACATAAGGGTTATGTCTAGAAAGAGATAAAGGGGCGCACACTGATACATAGCATACGAATACAGAGAGCGTTAACGTAAGTTTAAAGATACATATACATCAACATTTATCTGGTGATTCTATTTTAGAGAAGGCTGTACTCACCAATTGCCAACAACATTTTTATGGTCTAGGGAGATATAGATAGTTAGAGTGTACCAATATACGGCTAAAGTGTGTAACTCTGTTAAATCTATATATTCCTTTGTCAAACAATAAATTCTTAAATCCAATATATGTCTCTATATGTTGTTTTTTTCAGAATTGAAAATTGAACTACGAAACTTATATATTGCTCTATTCTTAAATATTGAGCTTTTCCTTTTTCTTTTTGGATAGGAGCTCCTTGAAAGCATTACTTTAAGTAATATCTATCAGAATTTTTCATCTGAATGCTATCAGTGTCTTATCTCACTTGTATATATATATATATATATATATATATATATATATATATATATATATATATATAGCTTAATTCGTAAGAGGAAAAGAGAAAGTTCACTTCCACAAGAGGAGACTTATCTGGATAATGCCAAGCTCAACAATTATTATCGGTGCTTATACAATAGGACAAAAAGAGTATGAAAAATGAAGTCACAAAATTATATATTGGTAGATATAGAATGGATAAAGAGTCCCTTCTGTCCCCCAGAATTTTGCTTGTATTCCATTATTCAATAAATGATCCATTCTATATCTACCAATATATCGCTTTGTGACATTCATATATATATATATATATATATATATATATATAATTGTTTAGGTTCAAGGCCTAAACCATTCAAGATATTACTTTACAAAATTTACGGCATAATACTTTTGCTTTACTGCCTGAAAACTTATTGTAAAATCAAATGAGCTAGCAGTGACAAAAAGCAGCAATAAAAATGTTGTCCATAAGGTAAATAACGATTCAAGTATATAATATTGATTAAATTGCTTATGTCGATTTATCGAGTTATTTTAAATATCGGTTTGAATTTCATCATTTACATTAAAATGGATAAGCTTACTTTTTGAAGTTAGCTGAATAAAGTAATTTTATATCCTTTCCAGAGTGAGGAGCCGGACAAAAAAAAAAGATTTTAAAAAAATAACAAAAATCAACTTTAATGATGACTATTGGTCTGAGTTAATTAACTTTTAATAGTTTGCGAACCGGCATTTACAGAAACAGTACCGTATAACTTTTGGATTCACTTATGAATGGAACTAAGTTAAAGTTGCTAGATTCGTCCTCACATTCTTAAAGGGGTAAAAGAGCAGTTAAATTAGCAACCGAAGCAAGACAAAGGCATATAAGTGCAAAGGTGTTGTGTCGTCAAATGAGACATTTTTTTTTTGCTTACATACAACAAATTTAATGCAATATCTAATCAAGTGAGTACATTTGTTTTCTTTTTGTCTTTTTTATAGCAGAATAAATTACATGTCCTTTAAGTTCTTTTAAATGTTATCACTGTTTCAGTATAATTAAGAAGGTTCAAAGACGAATGTAAGAGTTGTCGATGGTAATGAGGGGGGGATTTTTTCTTTTTTTTTTTAGATTTTAGTTATCTTTATCTGCTTTACCTTATTCGTTTTATTTTAATAAAAGAAAATATTTTGGGTGTAAATACTGAAATGCATATAAAGTAAAGATTTTTCGATTCTTTTATGTAAATGATCTTTAATGTCATTTCCTCAAATAACAGTACACGTAAACGATCTAATTCTTTCCATAAGTATTTATTATACCTATACACAACTTTCCATTGTCTAGCAAAGTTGATTTTTTTAAGTTAAAAATCAACCTACCCTAATATATATATATATATATATATATATATATATATATATATATACTGTTTAATTGACTTTATGTAAGCAGTAATATGTTGCTACACAGTCATGAACATGTTTCGGTCAGCTAGTTACTAATAACTAGAGACCTCTTCAAACGATTCAGGTTATACGAAAGCAAAGTTTGCAAAGAAAATATTAGGTCTTCCTCGTCACAAAAAGTTAATATCAGGAGGTTCTGTCGGTGGTGGCGTACGAGTCACTGTTTAAAAATGTTTTAAATAAATACTATATATTGTGTCCGAATAACCTATAATATAAATCTCACCTGTCTGTTTAAATAAATGTATGTATGTATGTATGTATGTATGTATGGTGAAGGCAACCTTTCTAGGAGAAGCAAATATCTGATTTAAAAACAAAGCGGGAGACCAGTACCCGCATTAAGCTGGTCTGCAGTTTAATTTGTTGCTGGCTATCTTGCTCTTGCTTGTTGCTGGATCTCAACATTTTGAACCGAGAGAGAGACTTAGCTGTCGTACAAAGCTAAGACTCTGTAACATCATCTTTGTAAAGATACTCCCTCAGGCATTTGGGCTCATGGATTTTAAATGTCTGAGGGGGTGGCACTCGTCTGACAAGACGTTGCAATCAATCATCAATCATCATGTATGTATGCCTAAAACTTTTGAGAGCAGCGACGAGTTTTCACGGGATTGGTACCGTTTCGAAGCTTGATCCTTCGGGCGACAAATATCGAAACATTGGCTAAAAACACTCATTTCTTCACTCTTCACAGGGCATTTTTCTACAATGGAGGGTCGGGTTTTTTTCGACAATATTTTCGAAAGTCATCCTCTCTTTTTGAATGACAAGTCTTAATTTAAACCTTTGCCATTTCCAGTTTAGCGATGGACGCAACAGCAAAGACGTCCTGTTTTTTTCACGTTTCTTTCCTCCTTCGTGGTACGGGTTCGAGCCTGCCTTCCTACTTACACTTTTTTTTTTTGCTTAACACACCTCCAAACACCCAGGAAATGCCGGACACCCAAGTCTATAATATAAATCTCACCTCTCTGTTTAAATGTACGTATGTATGTATGTATGTATGTATGTATGCCTAAAACTTCCAGCAGAGTCGACAGATTTTCACGAGATTGATATCGTTTTGAAGGTCTACCCTTCTGACAATAAATATCTAAAAGGTGGCTAAAAGATTAATCGCTTCACCCTCAACTGGGCACTTTTCTACATGGAGGGGTCGCTTTTTTCGCCAATATTTTCAAAAGTCATCCCCCTCTTTTCGATTGACTAGCCTTAATTTAAACCTGCGTCACTTCCGGTTGGGCGATGGATTCAACTGCAAAGATGTCACTTCTTTTTCACGTTCTTTTACGCCTTCACGATAGGAGTTCGAGTCTGCCTGCCTACTACCACTATTTTTTCAACACACACCTCCAAACACCGGGCACTCAGGCTAGCATAATAATAAATACGGAATCTGCATTAATTAAAATATCATATTTAAGCGTATATTTCGACTAGGCACTACTGGGCGGCCTGCTATTATATATATATATATATATATATATATATACATATATATATATATATATATATATATATATATATATATATATATATATATATATATATATATATATATATATACTAGCATAGGTACCCGTCGTTGACTGGGTTCAAAAACAGCGTACAGAAAATGGACTGCGATTGATGAAAGTATGATAGATTATGAAAAGGAGGGGATTATAAAGAGATTTTTTGTTACGGTGATGAGTGAAATAATTGAAACTAAGTATTGCAGTAATTAATAATAATAATAATAATAATAATAATAATAATAATAATAATAATAATAATAATAATAATAATAATAGATAAATACACAGAAGAATTTTCGTTTAATTTCCTTAGGATAGGATTCTATGTTTTCGTTCTTAGATAAATTTCCGCTTCTTAATAAAACTTTGAGACGAACTATTTTTAGTCGCGAAGGCCGGCAAGTAACCAGTCAACATTACCACGGCTTCAACGGCTAAATGGATGTTTCTTTTATTTTTACCTCTCTCCACCCCTGTTGCCCACTGTATCTATTTTTTCTTTTTCCCTTCACTGCTATTTTTTAATTTTATCTTTTTACGGCGGGGGGGGGGGTGCTCAATACCCTTACTACATTACTTTTCTCCACCCGTTTTTGACATTCCGATAGCCGTTCTTACCATGAGGAGTTTGAGATGTCTATTCCGAAAACCGTTCGTAACATAAGGAGGGTGAACAACAATAACAACAACAACAACAACAGCTGTACTTTAATTTTTCAGAGGGGACACGCTTAAATCGGGCAACGCCGGTTCGCGGGTAACAGTTAGTATTAGATTGATATATTCCGATCCAGAAAACAGCAACTCTTTCTATCTTTCTTTTGGAATGTGAGAACTAGGCCAAACCGAAGGCCTACTTTATCCACTCCTAAAATGATTAAGAAAAGGGACTATTACCACAATTAATAATAGTATTCAACCAGAAACTAGAAAATGAGGAATAGATGGGGATATAGCGAACATAAAGAGGCTTAATTTAATTTCATCTTTTTTTTTTCTTTGATTAAATATTTAACTGGCTTTGCAAACTCGCTTTACTCTGATCCAAACAATCGATCCGAGCTCAATGGATAACCCAACGGTTCTTTTCTTTTTAGTTTTGTATAGAGTTTTAAAAATATTTTTCCCTCGTTAATTTATTGCATGTTTAGTTTGGTTATAACAAGATATATTGCGCTTTTCTTTGAACCAAATCCGTTGTACCTAAAGCAATATTCGAACCCCCGCCTACTTTGTCTGCACCGTGACTCGGATAAACATTCTTCACAACAAGCTGCATCATTACGACCGGGACATTTTAGCAATACACACGGTTTCAGCCACGCAAGCACATACGAGCGCGACAGTAACCGTCGACCCTTTCTCTTGAGCGGCCATTGACTGCTAAATCCTTTTGAATCAGACTAAAATCGCTCCTGTGTAAGGGACGTTGATTGAATCGGTGACATTTGAAATTTGGATTCGGTGCGTTTGGCATAGAGCGAAAGCATTAATGGATGTTTCAGGAGAAAGTTGGTCTGCGTTGCGAGTCTTCGTGCGCACGGCATCTCCAAGAAACGGCGACGGACGCTACGAACGAGGGAAATAAAAAGGGAAATAAATTGGCGCCATTATGGTCGTGCATTGTTGAATCACGTGGGAACACGCCTACAGATACAACACCGTGTCCTTTCGTAAGTAAAGTCTGCTCAAGCAATTATATATCTATTATTTCTTACATAATATCTAATCTACTAAAATAATCACACACATACACACACACATATATATATATATACATACATATATATATATATATGTGTGTGTGTATGTATACACAGATATATCTATATTATAAAGCTGAACGTCTGTGTGTGTGTGTGTTTGCGTGTGTGTGTGTCTAGTCACGAATAGGCTCCTATATGGTTGACTATTAAAAAAAATGGTTACATATAATGATAGAAGATGTATCGAGGATCAGGAATGGGTATGTTTGATCTAGCAGAACGGTGGTTTATAAAAATTGAACCGCCACCTCAAGTAAACACTTCAATAAATCTCCACACTAACTAACGTACTGTATTTGCAATAATACTTATCCCTGAGTGACTTCCGGACCTTGATAAGTGGTGACCACAGTGTAAAACAAAAAAAAGAAAAGTTTACACTTAGCAATCCTTCAAAAAATAAAAATATTAATTCTTTAAAATCTATTTACTGCTAAGAAAACAAACGACGTTTTGAAGAATTAGATTGAGATTTTGTTTTCATTTTACCTTAGTGAGTTCTCATAAATTAAGGATCCATTTCGGGACTAAAACTCAATTTTTATACAAGATATATATATATATATATATATATATATATATATATATATATATATATATATACTTCATTTAATCACATAAATTAATATACGAAAGTATAAATTTATGCGTAAACTTTAAGTATTTACTTCAACAGTGCTCAGTACGTAGATAGAGCTAGGTAGTAAGTTATAAAATATATATGGCGATTAAACTACGAAGCCTGATGAATCTTAGCGTGAATGAAACGCGGAATATTTTTGTAGCTTAATCGCGATATATATTTTATGACTTACTATATATATAATATAATTCAAATTATATATATAATTCGAAACTAAACAAAATTGATATTAGAATATGCATAAATGTAGTAGTAAAATTATAAAAACATAGGAAAGAATTGATAATGAAAGAAATGGAAACTAAGACTAAAACAAAAATAATAAAACATGCGAAAATAAGGTTTAAAACAAGAATTTTGGTTTGCACGGTGTTCAAGATGGCCGACATATAACCACGTGGGGATGGAATTTCTTTGTCCCAAACGAACGCACAAGGTTTATCAAGTACAAAATGAAGTTTTTATTGGAAACATCGGATGGAAATCACATCTAAGGCGTAGATGGAAAGGAAAATTTCTATGAAAAAATAAAATCATAGAATTGTTATCCCATTAATGAAACGGCTGTAATGAAGAGACCCAAGATGAATAAAAGAAAAATGTAAGTCTTTTAATTTCAACAAAATTTTTTGCTAATATATATATATATATATAATATATATATATAATATATATAATATATATATATATATATGTATGATTGATTAATCAAGATTCTCATATTCCTCAAAAACGGTGGGTCAGTAACGCAATGTAGAACATTAACTTTTTTCTCCCTAATTATCTACTTAATAAGGTTATAGTTTATATTTATTGTGCCCGTTTTGTAATTTTGTTGATTTCATGATAAAAATTATACAGGTCTAGTGGAGTATCCATCCGTGCCGTTACATGAGTTAACATTACTAGGAGAAGGTCCACAATTCCTCGCATCATCGAGCGTATACGCGTGTCGAGGGGATCTTATTTGAGCTTCGAATACTACGTTATTTTTAATATTTGGTCAGAATCTATCCGTAGGTTTAAGTATCGTCACATTAATTTGTTCTGTCAAACCCTTGTATAAAGAGACAGAGGACACATGAAGATGGTATTTAGAAGGTAATTCAAATTCTGTATACACGAGGTGTCTTCAATAAGTCCCCAAACTTTTTTCCTATGGGCAGTTTTATTGAGAGTAAACTCATGAAACACTAGCCCCCTTCGAAGAAATATCCTCTGGCTGCAATGCAGTTTTAAACGTTCTAAAAGCGTCTTGAATGTACCATGGAAGTCCTCTTGTGTTGATGTGTGAATGACCATCGTCGCAGCCTCTTTCATCTCCTTAATTGTTTCATGTTATTGCGCTATATTCTCCATCTTGGCTCTGTTTAAGCTAGAATCATTAGCATCGCTGGCTTCATCTAGGGATGCTAGTTGTTCTTTATTCTTATGTCAGATTTAATAGTTCCGTTTTCTATATCCGTAGCTATATGTAATTGTAGTCAACATGGATGGTGGATAATTTAGTTTCAATTGTTCTTGTTGATATATGTTTCCAGAACTTGGTGCTGCCTTCGATAATCGACATTTTATAGTTATAGTTCAGTTCAGATATTACACATTCCTTTGTGTTGCATTGTAAATAAGCTCTCTCAAAGCAGAACTTTATGTCAACTGTACGTCAGCTGGCTCATACTCTATTTCCGTGGGGAAGAATTTGAACTTGTTGTCATTGCTAAGGTTATGTATTTTCTTAAAGCATTTTAAAGATTTTTACTGGCCTTTTAAGTTCAATTGTTTGTATTTCTCTTGCACTTAGTTATCTGGGTATGATGAGTTATGTGAAGAAATTCATGAATAAGATAAAATCATTATTAATAAAATAATAGATTTTTTGGAATGTGTTTGCACGGGTTCATGTTATCACGTCTTTGCATCTGACTTTTTTTTACCTTTTTTTTTTATTCATAAGAGCTTTTGTGCATTGAGAAAGCCTCACTAATCATTATTCGGCTATACGAGAGAACAGAAAATATATTTGCAATACATTCATATACAAAAAATTGTATTATTATTTAAAAAAAAAAGAATTAAATGTCTCTGCGGATTCATATAACCGACGTTTCAACCAACGAGACCTTTATCAGAAAATACTATGATGAGGTGTGTAAAACGATTTATAAATCTATTACTCTTGAAATAATCTTTTTCGAAAACCGAAAATGTACAATATATAATTTGGATTATTTAGGCTATTGTACTGGTTTTCAGTGTTATTCTCACAACAATTCGGTCGATGTAACCTCCTACCTTCTGCAAGGACCCGTGGCGTATCAGAAAAAAGTTGAAGGTTCAATCCTTAGTGCGGCCTATGCTCACAAAACAATTGTGAATTTCTTAACATTTCTACCTAATCATGGCTGACGGATCAAGAGCATGGTATTCTTGTTAAATAAAGAGTTCCGTTCGAAATTCTGTATAGATTCGCGAGTATGACAAAAAGATTCCTGAGTTCGATAAGAGACATCTGTAGAAAGTTGGAGGTCACATCAGAAAAAAAGTAGTAAAAACTACAATCAGTAATCTGAATAATCCAAATATTTTATATTAATTAACCTTATTGCAAATTTCACAAATCTGAAAATTTACAAGATTCTCACATCTGACGATTATTTTTCTTTCTTTTTTTTTATAACTATATTGTCACACTCCTAAATATACTGAGGAAGTCTCAATGACAAAAACGTCGGCCATAAGAGAACATTAGACAAGAAAAGGTCAAACGATATTTTCATGACTCGTTAGAAAATAAAAATAAAGTCTGTTTCAAGTAGTGCCACAAATAGACGAGAAAATGAAGCTGAAATCCACCCCGGAAGTAAGGATACGAGGAAAAGGTTATACTAAACAAGGTTAGCTGGTCAAACAAAATTTCCAAAGAATGATTTAAATAGCCTTAGATTGTGTGTTTTCTTTTGACCTGGCCACTCCTATGAGTCGTTACTTCAGACGCCTCAAATCCATCCAACATTCCAATAAAGTTCAAATGTTCAGTGGTAAATACTAGAGACTGTCCATTTCCATCCTGACAAATTCTCTACCAAAGGAAGATATATTTATAAAAATGTTTTTCATTGAACCAAATCGTATAGGTACTATATACTAGTTTAATTGAACCAGGTCGTATAATACAATGTGCACTAGTTCAATTGGACTAAGTCGTATAGGCACTGTATACTAGTTTAATTGAACCAGATAATAAAATGCACTGTATACTAGTTTACTTGAACCAGATCATATAATGAACTGTATACTAGTTTAGTTGAACCAGATCGCATAATTCACTATATAATAGTTTAATTAAACCAGATCGCATAATGCACTATATAATAGTTTAATTGAACCAGATAATAAAATGCACTGTACACTAGTTTTATTAAACCAGATCGTATCATAACCTGTATAATAGCTTAATTGAACCAGATAATACACTGCATAATGCAATGTATACTAGTTTAATTGAACCAGATCATATAATGTACTGTATACTAGTTTAATTGAACCAGATCATATAATGCAATGTACACTAATTTAATTGAACCAGATCGCATAATGCAATGTACACTAGTTTAATTGAACCAGATCGCATAATGCACTCTATACTAGTTTAATTGAACCAGATCGTATAATGCACTGTATACTAGTTTAGTTGAACCAGATCGTATAATGCACTGTATACTAGTTTAATTGAACCAGATCGTATAATGCACTGTATACTAGTTTAATTGAACCAGATCGTATAATGCACTGTATAATAGTTGCATTGTGTGGTTATTAAATTTACCCACTCATTCCTCAAAATTCGGTGGGATTTGATCCAAATTATTGTATTTATAGTCAAGGGTAGACAAGCTGTTTTGCTGTATCTCAACATTGAATCTGCTTAAACAATAAAGTATTTGCAATTGAGGTCGTTAATCCAACTATTATATTATACAAGGTAGAGAATAAATACCATGTTTTTGAAATTGCTGTCATTCTGTCCTATATTAGTAGAAATACATCAAATAGGTACCATTATTTTTGCAAGGACATACCATTTCATGAATTAACAATTAAATTTGTACGTTTCAGATAAGAATTCAAAATGTAGACAATTGAACATAAGATTTTGTTTTATATATGAGAGCTACGTGGAAAGTAACGAGTCAGTCATAGCTTTTCAGAGACAATTTTGTCGACATTTTAACTCAACTCGACTTCAGTTCCCAAAAGAGAGACAATTCTAAATTGAGTTCATTCTATTCGCACAGAAGGAGCACTGCTTGTAGAGTTGAATGTAATAATCAACGAGGAACGCGCCCCCGTGTGTGTGTGTTGTGCGGTCATACAACTTACCTTCGTATGGGATCTGAGAGAAAGAGAAATTAAAGATGGTAGCCATGGATTTATAAGGTGTAGTCTCGTGGAATCTCACGAGATCTCATCTTCCACTGCACATATATGCAAATGGAATGGGGTCAATTTTCTGATAAAATGTCTAAAAAAAAAAATAAAAAATAAAAGGACTTTTGCGTATTATATTTGGTTTATTTTATTTTGTTGTTTACCAGCCCATTTAACGTCACTGCCAAAAAAGCCTCCTGGGCACTAAGAACAATAATACCCCCACATAATGTGCAGCACGTTTGAGAAGCTATTCTCGGGAGTCTGAAGCGACCTGCTCGGAAACATTCTGTTGCCCTTGGAATTTGTGTTCGCTCTACAAGGCGAATCATGAAAAGCTACACTTCCATCCATACATATTAGCCATATCACAAAAGCTTCAACCAGCGGACTATGAGAAGTGGCTTTAATTTGCACGTCAGATAGAAAAGATTTTTTAAACAAATGAAAAGGTCATTTTTTAATAAGTGTTAAAGC
The DNA here is from genome assembly GCF_053919585.1 of Euprymna scolopes. Lineage (NCBI taxonomy): Eukaryota > Metazoa > Mollusca > Cephalopoda > Sepiida > Sepiolidae > Euprymna > Euprymna scolopes. The sequence goes on along the minus strand of NC_136496.1, from coordinate 108,487,150 downwards.
CTATTTTCGTCTAGATGGAAGAGTTAATCAACAGAACTGTCGCTATTGGACTGCAAAACAATTTTAAGAACTGCATAAAAAGTCACTGCATAGACAAAAAAAGGAACAGTATGATTTGCTATAGTAAAATCTGGCCTTATTTCACCTTACTCTTTTTAAAGGCAGTGTTGGGGGTTCTGTTATTGTTTACTCATGGAGTTACATTCAGATGATAAATAATGTTTTTCTGCTTGACTTAAGATGAAATTGAATTCCAATGCAACGTGTGGTTTCAATAGGGTAGAAATACATCACATACTGTCAAGAATCCAATGGACGTTCTCCGACAATTTTTTGAGAAACAGCTTATTTTCAGATTTGCTGAAGATTTATAGCCTTCCCGGTCCCTCGACTTGTTCAAATCCGATTTTTTCTAGGAGGGTATGTTATGGACCGTGTTTAATAGAAAAAGTAACGTAAAATTCAAGAATTAAAAGGAAAAGATTCCCCTTGTTATTGCAGAAATAGACAGAGGCCTGCTACAAAGAGTGGATGCAAACATTCATAAGCGCATTAATACCTGCATCACTAAAATGGACATCACATAAAAGATATTATACTCCACACTTGACTTTATAATATGGCAAATCTCTTGGACTAAACTGACCAAAAAATTATCTTATTTTCAATAAAATAATAAATGTCATGATTTAAAAAATAACACCTTTTATTTCTGATCCACTCTGTATAAACTAACGTAGATTTTTTTTCTTCCGTAGACAAAAACTACGTATAGAATTTCATGGCTATGGCGAAAGTAATGAAAATGTGACTTACCCAAGCGACGGTGCCTTTATCCATCCTGTCTAATGACGGAATCAAGAAAGAAAAGAGAAAAAAAAAGCGTTCGTCTTTAGACAGTTTATTGATACACATATGGCATTACTTTGCATATGAGGACAATGATTGCTGTGAAAAAGAATTAATGGGGAAACATAGGGCAGTCTTTGGGGGGGGCGCTGAGAGAGAGATAGTGAAAAGGTTGGCGAAGTTGAGGGTTAGCAAGAAGGAGTTTGGACGAATATTTATTTTTATTATTATGTTTAAATCTTAGTTTCCTTCAATGACTTGCTGGTACGTGATTCTTCCTCCCCCAAAAATAGTGTCCTATGAATTTTCCGATCATCACATTTCATTCGTCTAGCTGTTTTCTATTTACTTATGATATGTCACACAAAAGAAATATATTTGTTTGAAGTATCTTGATGATTTGGCTATTGTATTTAATTAATAATTTAATAAGTCGCCTTATCGAACGAGTGTTCGTGGTCAGAGCTGGTATATCTTTAAGCCTTAGTTTTATGGTGTATCATTCAATGTATCTCCAAGCTTCTCTATCAATCAGTATCTACGACTTAACCAGCCAATTACACTTGTTATTTTATACTACCGGCAAAAATTATTTTTCAATGTTTTTTTTTGTTTTATTTATAACTAGCAGGACCCGTTAATCAGTGTTGCCCGGTGGAACCCCCTACCTCCCTAACTCACCAAAAACTAAACTACAGTTGTTGATAACCTACATAGTATGTTTGAATCTGGAAAAAACAAATAATAGCTGAAACCACTGTCAATAATTTTCCCCACACTTTATCTGTGCCTCAATCGAAAAGTAGATTCCATGAACAAAGCTTCTTTCTTAGAAGTGCACACCTATGGAACTCTTTCCGTTTGGCCTGTTTCCCACCTTACTACAAATTGGATATCTTCAAGTCCAACATAAACAAATTCCTGAAAACCGCCCTTAAGTAAGACACTTTATCAAATCTCCATTACTAACGATTACTACGATATCATCCCATTGATTGCTGTAGACGCAATAACACTTATCCCCGAGTAGTTCCGGGCCTTGATAAGTGGCGACTATCATGTAAAAAAAATAAATAAGGGAATGTGTAAATCCGTATGGAATAATAAAATTAGGAATAATGACCCATTAGAATAAGAATAGAAAGTTTAAACAGATGTTTTAGGATGTAGGATTCTCACTAGATGTAGACTGTTTGGATTGATAAAAACTCCCCATGTTAAGAACGGCTTTCGGAATAGACACCACCAACCTAGCCTCGGAATAGACATCCCTAACATCCCCATGTAAATAACGTATATCGGAGCAGAGCACCCTTCTTTTAGTTGGGGTAGTAGATAAAAAATCACCCAAATTTAACTGAAAATCGTAGGCAGCATACCCACCCGCAAATGATATGCTTGGTGACATTGTCAATAGGAGAGAAGTGGATTTTTTTTATCGCACACGTGTACAAATCTGACAGACATTGAATTACAGTGCAGAATGCATGTTTATATCTCTAGAAGCACTTGTTTGCGCAAAATTTCGATGATATTTTCGTAATCAGGATAGACGAAGGCTTATAAAAGTGATCATTGTAAGGCAAAATGTGGAGGTGAATGTAATATAAAAATTTACTCCCCACCCAATCAAAAAACGTGTGCGCGTGTAAAGAAACAAAGATGAGAAAAGGTGAACAATTTTTTGGATGATCATCCACTTTTTCCACCTCGTTATTTTTTAATACTTTCATCTGATTAAATGCAAGCCTCACAATCTCTTTTTTTATTATCATTAAGTTAGGTCGAAGGGTGATGTTTTGCAATTTGTCATTATTCTTAGGGTGACAACTCTCTTTTACTAAGAGATTCGTTCATTTTTTTTAATCTCGTAATTAAGGACGCTAATAATGCTGTCACTAAGTTTGGTACTTGTGCACTTTTGCCATCGTGCTGAAATAACGTTATTATTTTGAAGGCCATTTTTAACATGCGGTGAGGAAGGTGTTTTGTAAATAATCTGTGCTTCCACCTAATGATTTAATAATAAAAGAAAGATATCGTGAAGCTTGAATTTAACCTGGAAACTATATAACAATAACGTGGTGGTAAAAGTGCTCAAGCGCCGAAAATTTTCACGAACGGTTTACAAAAACATATCTTTGTTTTTCGTGTTTTTTTAATTGTAATTTTTTTAGGAGGATAATCAATTATAGGACTTTCTAGTGTTTAACAAGTGCTTCTGCAGTTTAATTAACCGTTTTTCTGTAAGTAACTCACCGAAATTAAGCGAACAGAAAAACCGTTTAATATTTCACAAAAATTCTGTTTACATTGGATGCGAGGGGCGACATAACATCCTCCCCGCCTTGAAGTCCATTTTTAACATGGGGAGTAGAGAGTGTTTTGTAACTATTCTGTGCTTCCAACTAACAATTCATTAAGCGAGCAGGAGAACTGTTTAAGAGTTAACAAAAATTATGTTTACCTTCCTGACTCATTTCAATACGCAGATGTGTGTAGTTTATTTTGAGAATTCGTAAAGGTGTGTGTGTATAGAGATTACTTGTGCACATTAGTCCCATGGAATAAAGCTATCAGGAATAAGGCTATCAGTAGGCAAGAGTGTGTTTATGAGCGGCTAATAGTTATTATTTTCTTGTTAACGATCGCTAGTGTGTCCTGTTAGCGTAGGTAAGCGATGTAAGAAAATTCGATAGTCATTAGGAAAGTTGTTACCTGTGAATCTCTGTTGCGTTATATGAGGTTAGCAATATGTGAAGCTCGGTTTCTTAGTGGTTATAAAGCTGTAAATAGTGTTATTTTTTAGCGGTGGTGTCTATTGTGTAGGGCGCCGCCATGTTTTTTTTTCAAGTTTACAAGTGTTCGTTTATATATAAACTCGGTTCATTCTGGAATATGAGAATGGTCGGTTTTAGCCAATCGTTAACGCCGGAACATTGTCGGGGAGAAGTTATTAATTCTTTTATCGCAAAGCTATGGTAATTTTGTACAAAGGGGAATTTCTGCAATAAAAATATTATATACAAGATACAGAATTAAATAAAATGCTGGAGCTAAACGCTTTACTTGAGTTAACATAATTCGTCTGATATTCAGATTTTACCCCCAAGTAAGCTGTTCTATCAGCAGGTGCAAAGCATTGGGACTGCTGTATTGCAATTTGGTGAATGGATTCTAGATCATGCAGTAGCTTCTGGTTGGGCATCTCGATACCATATTAATGCGATATTATGTTACGGCCTTTCTTCTACATGGTCTGCTTCTTCTCCTTTTATATCCCTCTGCACCCTGTTCTAACAATTCTGTCTCAAGCAACAACATAAGTATCCCAACTTCCAACGGGGACCTTCCTCTCCAAGATCAAATGTTCACGTTTACACCTTCCAGAGATTAGAATCTCATTGCAGGAAGAACATACCTGAACTATTGTTCCTGCGCGAAAATGGCATTGGACCGACTAATTCTCTAGAGAGATTTGCGATTAAAGGATAATCAAACTTGATATCAAAATCTGACTCGCAAGAGAGTCATGTGTATGGAATCTGTGCCTACATTAGAGATGGCATTTCATGTGGTAACGACATCTCTAGAAAATATGCAAAATTGCCCTATATGTGTTTCCGAGTAGCGCTTGCTCACAGCATCGCGTTCGTATTTGCCCTCTATCGCCTCTACACAGCGGAGTTACTATCATTGCGAGTATCTCTAAAATTAGTCACATCCTTTCTGCTCATACCTCGGCTAACATTCACGTCTTTAGAAGCTTCAATGTTCACAATGTTGAATGGCTAGCCTATTCAAACAAATTAAATAATACGGGGATTTTCTGCCATGAGTCCTCCGTTGTTTATAACACGGAGTGTTCACGACCCCCCCCCCCGTGTGCCCGACATTGACGGATAGTATGCAAGCCTGCTAAACCTTTTTTTACAACTTGCTCAGAGTTAGGTTCATCCTCTGTCCATGGGGGTATTCCAATCACTCGGTTTTCTCAGTTAAGCTTTTTAAAAATTGAATAAGTCCTCAAATGTACCTCTTCATCCTACAGTGTATGGCAGAGTGGGATAGCTTTCGAATTTGTATATCAGATATACCGCTTTTTTTTCATATTTAAAACGTGCGTGTCCTCTGTAGTATAAGACTTCACTGACTGGTTAACTTTCAGTATAGACCGCTTCATACCTTCAAAAACATAAGCAAAAACTTAACAGCCGAAGCTGTAACTCCCTCCAGAATGTGGTGTTGCTGCCATTGTGCCCAGAAACTACTATTTCTGTTACTTCCAACGAGATAGATGTTCTGAAATCAAAGTCGCTTTTAGGACTGCCAACAACCACTGCAAAAAAGTAATAAAGAATGCAAGAGAGTCGTATGTTCAGTCCATCAAAAGTAGCTGAGCAGCAGATTGGTCCCCGTGATTTCTGGGAAATAACAAGCAGGCCTTTGAACAGAGACATGTCTTCTATCCCAATTATCATAAATTGACCCGAGGTCATATCATAAGCATCTGGCAAAGTCAAATTCTTTGCTAAAAACTTTGCAGCAAATCCTACCCTTTATCATCATGGCCGCCTACCTTTCCCCGCATTTTCATCTGTAACTGAAAACACACTATGCGAGATACAAATATCTGTGCGTGAAGTTCACAATATTTTGACAAGCCTATGATTTAATATAGATCACTTACCTCACATCCAATCCAAATATGGTTGGATCATTCTATCGCTCCAGTAAGTATCTAACTGCCGATACGATCCTCTACCTGTATAAGAGCCAAATATGTCCTAGGATGGAATACTGTTGCCACATCTGGCCAGAAGCTGCCCAGAGCACCCTATTCTATCTTGATATAGTTCAAAACCAGATTCGGAACCTGGTAGATGATGCCGGTTGCTCTAAAAGAGTGTAAGCGCAATAGACACAACGTTAATAAAAATAGACGTCTGACTTGATGAGTTAATTTAAAATTGTGCCTAATTAGAACAACAAAATAGATTTAATTTCGAACATAACTCAATACTAATACTAATACAAGACAGAATTGTCAAGCTTATCAGAAACTTTGATTTCTGTTATGGAACTAGCACTGACGGCGTTCGATTCATAGTGTCAAAAACACTTCAACATGAACAAGCTCCCATGCTTGCAAAACTGCCTAAACCTTATCTGACGAATAAATGCTTCCCAACACCTCTGAAAGGTTCATCAAAGCATTTGGTTGTGTTTAAAGATGTTGAACACCTGTCATCTGTCTCTCAATACAGAGCTATCAGCCTTCTATGCGTCATGAGTAGGTTGCTGCAATCTGTATTAAATAAATAAGTAATCAACTCAGCAAAAATAATCTACTCATTGACATACAATACTGCTTCCGTTCTGCTAGATCTGCAACTGATGTGTTAGTTGTAATATGATTAATAATGTTTAGTGAATCTCTTAATGGGAGATTTGTTTCTAAACAATAGTTCTTGACATATCAAACCTGTTTAGCTGCATACGTACTCCATCTAGTCTTTCCAACTATTCATCATCAGGTCATGTGTAACGTTACTTAACTCCTGTGATCTATCGAGATCCTTTGCGTGAACATGAGTATACCGTTTTTTATTAATCATTTCAAATAGTTGTAGTTTTCTTTATTTTAAATATTAAAAATGTCCTCGATATAGGGCAACTCTCACCAGCAAATGTTCCTCATAAAATAGTCAATAAAATTCACAATACTTTTAGTAATTCAACCATATATTACACAAATAATATTCGATGTATGCGTAACTTGTCCACCAAGTTAAAGCCATTAATATCCAACAATACTTTTATCGTCATTTAATTAGATACGGTGACACTTTGCTGATCGTCTCATCAGTAGATGTGATCCTGAATGTGCTGTATACGCATAGAACGTTAATTTTCCAGAATTTTAAAGATAATGTATGCCAAAAATGTGGTGGTCAAGAAAAATGTGTTGCTAGCAGCCTGACGTGTCGCGTTCTCTCGACTATCGCTCTCTGTCTCTCTCTCTCTGAATCTCTTTTTTTATTTGGTCCAGATGATATCACCATTTCAACATGTATTGTTTCAAAAATGTGGCCAAACTCGCTAACCAGGGATTTTTATTCATAGAATTTGACCCCGCTCCACTTTGAAGCATTCTCCCTGCCTTGCATTCAGACTTTTGGCCGACTTTTGTTTGCTGTCACTTCGAAAGGAATTTGTATCATTCAATAATTTTATCTTACTACCATTCATATTTAAGCAGATATGAGGACTTGAAATGTGTCCAAGACTTTTGGAATAACAGGTATGTAGCAAAAGGGAGCTATGAATTAATTTATAGTAAATCAGTATAATAATCAGGAGACTCTGTATAATCAGTAGGGCTATGACAACAGCATATTCTTTTAATTGTTCTGGCTCTCGAATATATATCTGACACAGTTATACACAATTAATCCACCAAGAACCACATCTTTACATAAAAACACATACAATATCAATGGATATATACCTGAGAATCAAAGACAGGAAAAGAATATGCTGTTGTCCTAGCCTTATTAATCAGTAGAGCGCAAGTTGCGATGGTACTCTGGTTACGGACGCGTGCAGGGTTCGAATTCTATCGCCGATACTGCTATGGCTGACAATAAGTTGTTCGCACCGTTCTAGTGAGTACACCATTTTAAAATACAATCCCAGGAACGAATGCCAAGAGAAAATAAGATAGTTTTATATCAATAAATGTCTTTTATTAAATTATCCATTACACAGCGAATATTACAGCTAATATGATTGCGCTACAAAATTCACACCCATCCAAACGTAACACGTTCCCTCATCTGCTCGAATCGCTTGATTATATGATCATCTTCATAAACACATCAAAGATAATTTAATATCGAACAGCGATATGAAATGGAAGGTGTTACGTCAACACTACGTGCGTACCCAGCGGAAGTGTAATATCCACAGTGAATTATTGTTGCTTACTTAACGATATCAGCATACGTTTAAAGTATATTTATCGCTTTCAAAAAAGTCAGGGAGTATTATCACAAAACAATATGTCGCATACTTGTCTAGTTTGGGTAAATAAACAGTTTCCTTAATAAAAGAATAGAGCCAGTGAAAAGATGCCATATTATTCGAAAGGTTGCCACAGTGAGATGATCAAGAAAAATATATTATTATTATTATTATTATTATTATTATTATTATTATTATTATTTATAATAATATTATTACCCTCAGATTTCCAGTACTCTTAACCTATTTTCGATAACATTTGCAAATAAATTATCGCAACCGCTGCTTGCCATTGATTTCTCGTTGACGGCAGCTATTGGTCTTTGCTGGAATTTGAGTGGCAATAAGCCTCCCACTGGTCCCAGTTTTCTTCGACTTTATTGTGTGATGTCTGGTCAGTTCATCGGTCTTTCCTTCCTCCTTGACTCTACTTGGTTATTTCGTCTCGCTCTTTATTTTTTGGGGGGAGGGGGGCACTGATGTGGCAATGGGAGTAGGGTTGGTTGTTGTTGTTGTTATTATTATTATTAGTAGTAGTAGTAGTAGTAGTAGTAGTAGTATTTGTATTAACTAGGAGTTTCCACACAGCCCATGATCAAATATTTATCTTCTAGAACAACCTGTGGTGTTCCCTGGAGTATGAGTGACAAGAAATCTCCCCAAATGTCCAGTACTCTCCAGGTTTCGATAATTTTCGCAAATTAATTTGCGTTATCGTAACAGCTATTTACCATTGAGTTCTCGCCGGCAATGATCATTCGTCTTTAAATAAATTTGGGTGGAAATAAGCATCCCCAAGGTTCCAGTCGTCTTCACACTCATCCAGTAGAGGTCTAGTAAGTACTTTCTCTCCTACTGTTACAAGAACAAGTCGCCTGTTCTTGTACGTGAGTAAATATGAGATAGGATAGCCGAGGATTCGAACTTGCGAAGCTAGATTTGGAATTGAGAATTCCGATCATAAGTTAAAATAAATAATACAGAATATTATTGAAAATGGAATGTGGAATTACCATTGTTTAGTTCACATAAAATAGTTAGATATTTGTTTATTGAAAAAGGAATGTAATGATGTAATTTTGTTTCTGTTAAAGAAATGAAATTAAAATAAGGAATTTAAAAACGAACAATGGAAAATGTTTGTAAAGTGGGTTAATCAAAAATTAGGTTAGAGAGTCGTCTTTGTGAAAACGTGAGGTATGTCAGGCCGCGTGTCTGATATGCACGTGTTGGTCATACAATGACGTCATGAGTTTTCAATATAGTTGGAGCTTGGCAAAGAGTGAGTCAGTCGGGCAGTCAGTCAGGGGAGTAGAGAGAAGTCAGTGAGTCAAAGACAGAGCTGACATGGAACCTTGGAAGCGAAGGGGAGAAGAAAGAATCATGTAGACTTTAATTCCTTTATGCAAAGCCATTGACCGGTCGAAATGGAATAAACGAACAACTTCATCTTCTTGTACCTGCGTCTTCGTGCTATGTTATTCAACAGAAAAGGTATTGTGAATTTATATTATAAAAACTTTGTGAAAATCATCATCTCAAAAATAGGTAAAGAAATATGTGTCAGTGTTATAGAAACACTCCCATCCACAGAACTGTCAACAGTATAAATGGCAATATCACTATCAATCTCTCGGTCTATCTATCTATATATCAAATCTCCTCTCATTGTGTATTATATGCCGTCGGCTCTCCTGTATTAACATGTACCTTGTCTCCCTTTATATATATATATATATATATATATATATATATATATACGGAACTGTCTCTCTCTTTATATATACGCAATATATATCATATATCTCCCCTTATCCAAAGTGTAATACATGTCTCTATAAAATGTCCCTGTCTCTGTGTTAAATATATCAATCTCTCACCAATAAGATATATCTTCAGGCCACATGGACACTTTAAGACTCGCTCACTCTAATGCGAACGTTTATTACATAACACCGTCTTTCTATCCTCCTTTACCCCCACGGTTATTCGGTGTGGTGCCAGTAGATGCCGACACTATTTGTGGGGGGTAATTAACGTAAAATTATACAATTTCAGTTTTCTCGATTCCACTTGGCTTTTCTTTTGTTTTATTTAACTATGTACTTCTGTTGCTGTTCCTGTGTGTCCAGTTAGCGTTTCTATGTCATGTGTATTAATCTCTGCATCCAACGGTGTTTCATTAATATTTCAGCCATTTTCATTGTTGTTATCCGTTGTATCTTCTCAGTCATTCATCTAATTCCAATCTCTCCCATTCAATTCTCAAAGTTTCTCGGGATTGTTCCTAGTGTTCCCAGTATTATTGGTCTTATCTTGACTTTTCTCATCTTTCATATCTGTTTCAGATCTCTGGCTAGTTTCGTATATTTGCTCCGCTTCGCCGTCTCTTTAATATCCACTCTGTGGTCTACTGGAATGGTGAAATCTTTCAGGACTTTTCCTTATTCTTAAATATTATGACAGCTGGTCTTCTTGCTCGGATGAGTTTCCCAGTTTCTACGTCCATGTCCCATAGGATTTTATGATTTCTGTTTTCAAGTACTGCTGCCGATTTGTGCTTGTACCGTTTGTCTGGGTGTTCAAGATGCAGTTATCTGCATAATTCCCAGTGTACTGACTCCCTTACAAGTCTATTTCTGTATTATTTTTGTTGCATTTGCTTATTATGTGGTTTAGCGTTTCGAGTCTTTGTTCACAGAGTCTGCATTTGTGTTTTGTCAATTCTTGGTTTGTATAGTCGGTTTTCATCGCGTTCTCTTGTGCGGTTGTTATTAAGGATTTAGTTTCTCTATTTAGGTGGGCTTTTCGTAGCCATGTTCAAATTTTTTCGCGAGTCTTATTTGTATGTTTATTGAATCGTCTGTGTAGTTGTTTCTCTTCCCATTTTTTCTTTTTTGTTGTTTTATACCTTGCCTCTCTGTTTTCTGTCTCCTTCATTTCTTCACTGTCTCTTACTGCGGTAATTATTCTTTCTCTCTTCTACTTTATGTATTTCTCCATTCTTTTTGTGCTATTCAGATAGTCTTCTAAGCAAACAAGCCCCCTTCTTCCGTCTTTCTTTTTCGCGTGGACTCGGTCAGCATAATTTTGGGTGTAGGGCATTGTGCATGATCATAAGCTCCCTGGTCTTCTGGAGTAGATGCCGCAATTGTCCTGTTCAAACCTGTAACCGGCTCGGAGTATTTTACTAGCGATACTGCCCTGTGTTTATTCCATTTTATTATGTTTCTACTGTATAATTTAGTTTCTAGGCGTTTTCTTGTTATTCTTAATTATTTATCTCTAATGTTATCTTTCATTTCTGTCGGTTTGATGGTTTCTGCTGGAAAACACCCAGGTGTCATTTTCACCTAGTGATCTTATTTATGCTTGTTTGTGTATTTACTTTATTCTTCGACGTTAATGCCTGAGCTATGAAGACATGTTTGCTGCAAGGCTAAAAATCAAAACATGAACTAATAGCTATTACGTTAAGCATGCATATTTGTAATGCCGTTATTCAACCTTTACCTGGCAAATCCCATTTTTTTTAATTTTCACACTTTTACACCGATATTCCCCGGTTAAACCCCAACTATATATTGCA
>NC_136496.1:108463186-108473186 GCF_053919585.1 Euprymna scolopes | reverse complement strand
TATCCTTTATCTATTCATTCATTTATCTGCCCTAACTTTACCTTACTTACTCAGCATAAATATACTCATCTCTGTGTATATATATGCATATATGTCTGTATGTGCATGTATGTTTGTATTTTTATGAATGTGTATACTTGTATATATATATATATATATATATATATATATATATATATATTATATAAACCCCGCAGTATTAACTAAATTAAACCATGTACTCACTTATTTATTCATTTATTATTATTATTTATTTATCCTAACTTTACTTTATTTACTACGCATAGATGTATGCATGCCGGTATGCATATGTATATATGTGTATGTATGGATATGCATATATTTGTGTATATGTGTATATATATGTGCCTATATGGGTCTACATATTTATATTTTATAAATATATATTTTTAGGTAATTGTGTATACGTGTGCCTGAGCCCCTCCGTATGTGTGTACTTTTATGTATATGTCTGTGTATGTGTATGTATGCATCTACTTCTTACTGGAGATCTGTATATCCACGTATATGTACTCGGATGGGTGTGTGTATGCTTATGTATTTGTGAACATGTACTTATTTCTGTATATATATGCAGGTATATATATGTACGAGAGTTGTGTCTATGTGTGTATACGTCTGCATGTAGATCCATGTACATCTGCACAGGCATTGTTTTTATATGTATGTGCCTGTGTCTACATATTGGTCTGTAGTATGTATGTATATGTATTATATGCTCGAATGCGTGCGTCAACGTCTGTATAAACTCTTAACTGTTTAAAAACAACCCACTATGAAATGAACAACGACCACGAAATCCGTAAATGTAACTCTGTAACTGCCAAAAATGACAGCCACACAAACCCCCTTCCCTTTCCCTGTCCGTCTCCCTCCCTTTTCTCCCATCTATCTCTCTCCCTCTCATCTAATCAATATACATTTTAAAAAAAGTAGTCAAAATTTTAAAACCCAAAAATTGAAACTCCTATTCCCCCCTCCTCTCACTACCCCCTTCTTTTTTCTTTTCTCTTTACCATCCTCTCCCCCCTCCCCCTCCCTATATCCACATATCTCCACCCAAGCCTACCTGAATCTGCTACCCTCCACACACACACAATATACAACCTAATATACTTTAAACTTCAAAACTGAAATATTGTCATTACCCGTCTTCCCCCTCTATTATCTCCTACCCCAAACCCCCCTCCTTTTTCTTTCTCTTTTTTCCCCCGTATTCCTTCTAAAAACAATTCTTCCTAATACTAACCAACCATTTCTGTAAGGTCTGACGGGGCTGTTAGATCGTAAACACGGTCCAACATCCGAAACATATGTAACCAAACAGATAAAATGGTAACAAAAAAATAAAACACATATTAGCTCTGCAATAGTTTTGAGCACTTTCTTCAGGTTTTTACTAATTACCAGTTTTACCATATATATATATATATATATATATATATATATATATATATATATATATATATAGACACCTAAACGAGTTCATATATATATATGATTATTGTATCTATACACACATATATATATATATATATATATACAATTAAATGAGTTCATATATATATGTGTGTGTGAGAGAGAGAGTGTGTGTGTGTGTGTGTGTTTTTGTGTATGAAAAATACAAACTGCAAATAAAAACTAAGCAGAAAAATACCATCCAAAACGAGAGATTTCGTTTGTAGAGAAAATAAGTTCGTTGTTCCAAATGGAACAGATAAATCTCTCGTTTTCTTTATTTTATATATTCATTATTTATATATATATTTCTTGATAGGTTTTGTCTGTGTTAAATTTTTTTGTGTGTTTTTCACGCACACACGCACACACACATACACACACTTATATATATATAAATATATATATAATTAAATAAGTTCAAATGTATTGAGATAGAGAACCAATATCTTTTCAGAAGTGTTTAACACATATATAGAGCTTTTAAAAGTAAAATATTCACGGCATTTTGTTTTCAAACACATTTATCCTTAATATACGGGATCATATATATTCATACGTTTGTGTATGTGTCGGTGTTTAATAACAAATACCTTATTTTCATCCATATACGTCTACAAGTAACACAGAAAGACGAGTAAACATTTTACGTAGAGTTATATACACACATGTATGCATATATAAATGTGTATGTGCATGTGTAAAACCTGCTTTCAGTCTCTAAAGACAATGTAAGCTTGCATTTGTAGGGAATCTTCATTAGCAACCAGTGCACAATCTCCAACCTTAAAAGCAACTACTAGGAAACTAAGATTAAATATGTTGTATTAAAGTTAGGAATAAACCGACAATCGTATGTTTATTTATTAAAATTTGTAGAAATCTAAATTGTATTTAACCATTTTAATATTTTATTATCATTTCAATATTTGACGCCAAACCAACCAGCTAGTTATGCGATTTGGGGACTTCTTCAATAACTGCAAGAGCGATTCTATATTCATTTAAGCTACATTGAACTTATTTTTCACTTGGGTTATTTCTCGCTCTGAAATTACTTCTCCATTTTGATTATTTTTCACTCTACAACTATCTTGCGCATTCAACTGACTTTTATATTCTGACTACTATTAAAAAATGGATTTACCATTGAGTGAGTCTGCATGCACACTGGGAGGTTTACTTCTAGTTTTGTTTTTGTTTTTTTGTTTTGTTTTGTTTTTTTTGTCTTTTTTTATTCCATTTTCCCCCTATTTTCATATGTTTTTAACTAACAGGAATACATTTCTTTGGCAGTTTATGACTAGCCATCATAAAGTTCTATTACATTTAATGCCATAACCAGTAAATTTTAGCTTGACTGTAATAATAATTTGCTAATTTCTGTCTTTCCTCTGAATAGAAGAATATCAAGAATAGCATTCTTTGAAACTCCGCGGAATAAGGATTATTTTTTTAACTGTTTCTGTAGTATTCTGTCAAACAATAGATTTAATTCTAAATTTTAATTTACAGTCTTAATTTCTTGTCTTTCCTTTATGCCAAGCTCTACACTCTATTGTGTTTGTATTGAGCTTTTATTTGTTTGGGATTTATATATCATTAGATATAATATTGATATTTATATTAGGTTGAAGTTTACACTTGCTTGTATCGGGTAGACATTTTATTCCCATTCCCTTGCTTGCTCTTTATACAGTAAAACCCTGAGATTCGGGACTAATCCGTTCCGGATTGGGATTGTAAGGTTTAATCGCCGTATGCCGGGGCCAAATCAAAATTTTATACAGTACATATTAAAAATTGGTTACAAAACACGGTATAGTATATAATACACATGTATATAATCAAATAACATTGTAAATAACACCGTAAGCCGGGGTAATACCGTAACCAGGGTCCGGAAAAACATTGTATTGCACAACATAACCTGAAAAAACCGTATCATATGGCCACTGTATCCTGGAGTTCTAGTGTGTATAAATAAATAAATAAATATATATATATAGTTTTATATATATATATATATATATATATATATATATTTGAAATTTTTCCGGGAGGTACATAATTTTATAACGGCTAAATACAGACCAAAAAGCATAATGAATTTAAAAAATAAAAAAGGAAAATAAAGGTTAGCTAACCAGGTTTTGTTCCTCACTTATCAAAGCTAAATCGGGGAAAATACGATTTAAAACAAACAAAAAAGTCATGAATATGGCGGAGGTAGGAAAAAGAACAGAAATAAACAGGGGAAACATTACATAAAGACTAAATTAAGTCCAAGAAGATTTTCTTTTTGCTTGCAAAGAGAAGGTCTCAATGACTTAATAAAAAGAGTCTCTAAAATTTTCAAATGATAGGGAGAGTGCGACTTACTAAGGATCATAAAATTTTCAGCACTGAAATTCGTGACACACGCATGGTTATTTATAAGATGGTCGCAAATCACAGAATCATACGTATTACTCAGAACATCCGAGGGTGAAAAATTTGCATAACAAATCTTTGATCGTACATGCTGTTTCAAACGAAAATCTAATCTTTGCGATGTTCGCCCAACATAGTGCGCACTGCAACTACATTTAAATAAATAAATAATAGAATTATTATGGTGGGGGTGAGAACATCTTTGCGAATATACGGCAACACAGGCCTAGTTGAAAAAACAACACGCGGGTTCGATGCAAAATAACACCGTTGCACAGACAAAGAAATTTGCTTAGCAAATCGGTTACTGATGTTACCTAGCCAAGGTAGACGTAGATACACAGGACATCTATTAGCTATAATTTCTTTGTTTATGAAAATTAGAAACTTTCTTATTGATAGTAGTTTCAACAATATCCAAGGGGTAACCATTATTACAAAGGGTCTTAGTGATAAATTTGAGTTCGTCATCCAAATAAACTTCATAACAAATCATCATGGCCCTATGTGCTAAAGTTTTGATTAAATTATATTTTTGGTTTATCGGGCAAAAAGAGTCCCAACGCGTATAGAGACCCGTAAAAGTTGGTTTACGATAAACAGAAGTAAGAAAACGCGAGGATGTCTTGGAGACAAAAACATCCAAAAACGGAAGAGTAGAATTCGTTTCCTTGTCTACCGTAAACTTAACGGCTGGATGAACGTTATTAAGGGACACAAAAAAAGCATCCGCATTCGTCTCGTTGTCAAATAAGCAGAAAGTGTCGTCAACGTAACGAAAATAAATGTCTGGTTTATGCAAACTAGACAATAGACCCTCTTCATGAAAACTGACAAAGATATTAGCCGACGCTGGTCCCAATGGGGAACCCATGGCCACACCATCCGTCTGTATGTACATAATGTCGTTGAAACTGAATTCTACCGACATGGTGGCGAATTTCATCAATTCTACAAAAATATGTTTCTGGTATTGGGGGAGTCGGAAGTTTACTCCGATATAAAGCGTCAGCACAAATATTAATAGTCTCTAACAATGGGATACGAGTAAAAAGACTGGAAATATCGAAGGAACACATAAATTTGTCTGAAAGAGTGTAATTTTGTATAAAGTTAGCAAAGCTAAAAGAATCTTTAATACAATAGGTACTATAAGTTTCAAAACAGGTTCTAAAATAATTGTCAACCATTTTGCTAGCTTATATTGACAAGACCCTATCATAGATAATATGGGTCTCAACGTACCCCCCCTTTATGGGTCTTAAGCAAACCATACAAACGAGGTCGAATAGAACCAGTAGGACGAATTAAATCAGAAATGAAAGTGGGAAGAACACCACTGTTGACTCATTTGACAAGGTGTTTTTGGAACTTGGTCTCGATAGAAATAGTAGAATCATGAGTATCTACCGGACCCAATTTAACAAATTTAGAGGTGTCCCCCAAAATAGTCAACATTTTATTGACATAATCCTGGTGATCCATAATGACAGAACCTTTATCGGGTTTTGTGATGACTAAAGATTTATTATGGCGAAGTGCTTTGATTATACAATAATGTTCACTTCGCCATTTTGCTTCACAAAACGAAATGGGTGTGCCCGCATAAGAATGTGCGACGTGATTAAGTTTCGCCTTAATATCACTGACCATAGAGTCGGAAACAGGAGAATGTCTTTTTAATTAAGCAAAAGAAAAAACTTCAAATTCAGCATATATCTCTTCACGCTTTGGGGGTATGAGAGGAATGCAGAAGTCCAAGCCATGCGAAAGAATATTAAGTTCAAGCTCAGACAACTGTACAGAAGAGAGATTTAAGACGTTCTGAGTAACAATAGGGTTCGTCGATCAACCATATTTTTTGAAGATCAAATGTTCCAAATTCTTTTGACTTTTAACGATAACCTAGAAAAATTACGTTCGTTAATTATTGCAACATATCTAAATAATCTTATTTTGTCAAAAAAAAAAAAAAACGACAAACTGCCAACCGAATCTTTCCAAATTTCATGATATTTCGTGTTTAAACGTGCCGGATTACAAGAAAGCTTAGACAAAAAAATTAGAGATAAAATCATTTTCAATTTTTTGTCCAGGATGTAACTTAGCTCGCTTTATTTTAAATAAAATAAAAGCGGGACTAACTTTGTTGCTCAAGCACGAATTTTAAAAGGTCTTATTTGCCTGGGCAGTCCTGATTTTACTTTTAATTTTTATTTTTATTAATGCATTAAATCTATTGATTAAATCAGGTGCGTACCTGGTCTTAAAATATTTGAAAATATTCCGGGGGGGTACAGAATTTTATAACGGCTAAATACAGACCAAAAAGCATAATGAATTTAAAAACTAAAAAAATAAAAATAAAGGTTAGCTAACCAGGTTTCGTTCCTCACTTATCAAAGCTAAATCGGGGAAAATACGATTCAAAACAAACAAAAAAGTCATGAATATGGCGGGGGTAGGAAAAAAAACAGAAATAAACGGGGGGGGAGAATTATATAAAGACCTAGAAGATTTTCTTTTTGCTTGCAAAGAGAAGGTCCCAATGACCTAATAAAAAGAGTCTCTTAAATTTTCAAATGATAGGGAGAGTGCAACTTACTAAGGATCGTAAACATGTCAGCACTGAAATTCGTGACACACGCATGGTTATTTATAAGATGGTCGCAAATCGCAGAATCGTACGTATTACTCAGAACATCCGAGGGTGATAAATTTGCATAACGAATCTTTGAAGACACATACTGTTTCAAACGAAAATCTAACCTTTGCGATGTTCGCCCAACATAGTGCGCACTGCAACTACATTTAAATAAATAAATAATAGAATCATTATTGAGGAGGGAGGGAAGAACATCTTTGCGAATAGACAGCAACATAGGCCTAGTTGAAAAAATAACACGCGGGTTCGATGCAAAATAACACCGTTGCACCGACAAAGAAATTTGCTTAACAAATCGTTATGTACATATATATATATAGTTATATATAGTTATATATATACATAGTTATATATATAGTTATTCATTTTATATGCAAAATAACACCGTTGCACGGACAAAGAAATTTGCTTAGCAAATCGTTATATATATATATATATATATATATATATATATATATATATATATATATATAGTTATAGTTATAGTTATATATAGTTATATATATACATAGTTATATATATAGTTATTCATTTTATATTAAAAAAAAGACCGAGGAGAAAAGGAAAATGGATAGCGACTAAAAAATAAAAGTATGGAAATAGAAAAAAAAATCAAAACGTGTCAATTGACATGTTTCGCCCTCACTCATCAAAATTAGAATCGAGGGATTTATTTTTTTATTAATTTTTTTTTTCCTTAATGATAAAATCTAAAAAATGAGACAGGTGCAAGAGCAATCGTATGGGGATGAATTTTAGAGGCTGATCACATTCAAACCCATTTTCGGCCAGAAATTTGGCTATTAAGAGGTCAAAGTTCAACGGTTTTATCTTTGAGAACTCTACCAAACTCCTCCGCCAATTTTCGGTATAAACAATTGAAATGTTAGATATAGGTTCCTTGGACATGGATCTAACTTAATAACTTGATTTGAGTCCAAAACTATAAATGGTAAGGGGTCATAATAAAAGTTTTTAAAAATTTGACCTCAGCCAATTTCTGATCCAAACATTTGAAATTTGACATAAAGAGTATGCAGAAATAGGGCATGCTTTTTAATCGGTTTGGGTCGAAAATTTGTGCTATCAATATATAAATGTATGTATGTATGTTTGCATGTTTGGCTAAAACTTTCGATGGAGGCGACGGATGTTCACAAGATCAGTATCGTTTTGAAGCTTCACCTTTCAGGCGACAAATATTAAAACTTGGCTAAAAACATTAATTTTTTCACCCACAACTGGGCACTTTTTTACAGGGAGGGGTCGCTTTTTTGTCACCGATATTTCGATTGTCTAGCCTTAATTTAAATTTAAACCTACGTCACTTCCGGTTTGGCGGTGGTCCTAAGAGCAAATACGTCACGTTTTTTCACCGTTCTTTTCGTCTTCGCGGTACAGGTTCGAGTCTGCCTTCCTACTTCCACTTTTCTTTTTGCTCAACACACACCTCCAAACACCCGGAAAACGCTGGACACCCATACTAGTGTTCTATCAAAAGAGATAATCTGTTTCATACTTAGTGTAAGTGTTTAAATATAATAAAACAAAATGGCGATGGTTTTGTCGCTTATGCAGATATGGTGAGGCATTTAAATTAAGTGATTATCACGCGCCATGTTCAAAGTTTTAATTTTTGTTCGAGATCTGACGACACGGAAGTACAGGGAAATTAGATCAAGAATCCTTAGTATTATGGGATAGCACCCAAACGTTACGCTACAAAAACTAACAGAAAAATGCTAGCACCGAATAGATATTTCAAAAGATAATTGGATTGAAGGGAAAAATACGCCATGAATGCAGACTGTAAGACTAAAGTCAAATCAAAATAAAGAAAAGGTTCTATGTATATGTGTGTGTGATGAAAAGACAAAGTATACTTTAATTGTGGGCGTGTATTGCATGCAAGTTCCAATTATCTGTTAAAACAGACACAAGTAAAAACGAAGTCTTAATCAAATCTGAACCTGCCAAAGAAGAAAATACCTCAATATAAAATAAATGGTTAGACCGTAAAATTATTACTCGATACGGGAAGTTATAAGTAAGAAACAAACAAACTTAGATAATTAACGAACATAAAAAAAATTTTCAGAAGGGTATCAGGTAAAAAAAAATTATGAAAGGAGAAATAGACGGTCAAATTTTGTTCCTGGGAAAACTCCTTAGTTTAAAGTTGTTCAGAAAATCGTTTTTGGTCTACATTGGAATTTTACTGTTTAACAGAGTAATTCTTTCTGTAATAAAGTTAACGTCATAGTAAAGAATAAGATTAAGCAAACGGAAAGATTTATTATGGAGTTGAATTATATATTTTCAGGACTCGGTCTCTGCACAAAAACTTTATTTTAAATGTTAAACTGATTTATAAACTTAAAGAAACAGTATCATTTCTGACACTAGACAAACAGTATCATTTCTGACACTAGACAAACAGTATCATTTCTGACACTAGACAAACAGTATCATTTCTGACACTAGACAAACAGTATCATTTCTGACACTAGACAGACAGTATCATTTCTGACACTAGACAAACAGTATCATTTCTGACACTAGTTGAAACAAATAAGGAATGATAAAGGTTGGGAAAAATTGGTGTAATTTCAAAAGTTCATCATTGAAGTTGGGTGTCACTAACTCTACATATAAATAGAAAAACGAAAACAACAGGATATATACTGATTTCTCGACGGGTTTAAATGAGTGTTTGAAAGACTATGCATTTTATTTACCCTCTCCAGAATATATATTCAGTAAATTAAACGAAGATAGTGTTTTCACACTTGGATTTGTCTGAAGCTAAAATTCAGGTTAAAGTCTGTGAATAATGTTCGAAGTACCTAACAATGAACACGCATAAATGAATTTCTAAATTTAATCGTCTAAAAGGTAGTTTCAAGACTATTCCAGCAAATAATGGAAACACTGATAAATGGTGTGAAATATTTAAAATCAAATCAAAAATTAGAGGAAACGCGGAGTCCATATTAGAGCAGTATTCCAGAGACTTGGGGAATACAAGTTCCATCTCAGTGATGGAAAATTCGGGTTCTTCCTAAAAAAACGATAAAATATTTAGGACAGATCATGGTGTGTTAAAATAAAACCAGAACAAGAATGGACTGAAGCTATTAAGAACATGTTCACGTAGATAACGTCGCTAAATTACATGCTTTCTTGGGATTAGTAAGTTACTCTAAGATATATATCTCAGAGTTCCGTTTAATAATCAACTAAAAGACGAGAAAGTTATAGTAAGAAGGGAGAACCGGCATTTAATAAAAGAACAGTTTTTTGTTAGTAGACCTATCGTTAGCATATTTCGTCCTGAAAAAGAAAATCATTAGATACTAGAGACGAGGAACTGGATACTGCTGTGATTCACAAACTCTAGGATTGATCTACAAAACACATGCC
>NC_136496.1:108380686-108460686 GCF_053919585.1 Euprymna scolopes | reverse complement strand
TTGTAATTGTGTTTTTCCCGTCATCACCAGTACGTTATTCAAGTCTCCTCTTCTGCTGTTGAAATTCGATCATTCGATTATAATGGCTCTTTTAGATAACAACATGTAATTTAGACGACTATTAAAAATCGATGATGGAATCAAATCGTGCATGGAATCGATCTAAGGACAAACCAATTTGGCAAACATGAAGAAGAGGAAAGGAAGGAAAGAATCGATTGGCTTTTGTTCCGCCTCTGTCGGAATTAGTCGGAAAGAGGCATTGTTGAACTCGTCTGTGGAATAAATGCCGACAATTACGGGCGCGAAAAGTGTCTAAAAATGAAGGCAGCAACTGCAACGGGAAAATGAAATCAAATAAAGATCAGAAAAGATTTCGTGCAATTTTGAATGCCTCCTAGGCAAGTGTGATCATGCTAACGTTGTCTACCTGTCTGTCTGCGTCTCTTATTCCTGTTAGTCTGCCTACAGGTTTGACTGTCTATATATGTCTTCCTACTTTTCTCAACCTTTTTTCTCTCCCACGTAAAGAAGATGTGACACAAGGGTCTGAAAGAGGGATTTGAAAGCCAGCCCCACACAAGAAAGAGTATTGCAAGAGAGAAAAGATTATTATTACAAAGTGGCTTGCAAAAAAATGTCTAGGAATCCCCGTTGATATTTCCAGGTAAAAGCGCCTCAAACGATCAGTAATATATTAACCTTTCGCTTCTAGAACTGCACAGGGCAAGCACGCAAATATAATGCGGTGAACAGGAACAATACCATATCAGAAATGGCATACACTCCGTTGAATCTGATGAAGAGGGAAGAATTTCTGTCTCTGTCTCTACTCTATCTCCATTACTGTGGAAAGTTCTCGGCTGAGCTCCAACGTTTAATTCCTCTCTGTAAAACACTTACATTAAAAACGCGTCTGGATACTAGCACTCCAAATAAATTCCCTTTATTCCTTAAATCCAAAACGGGATTACCATGAATACTTTTTCAAGAACATTCGCCGCAATAACTTTTCTATTTTTAAAACACATCGCCAGAGTATTGCAATCTCTGTAGACTATAATATAACCCTCATCAAGTTCATTTTCAGTCTAGTCGTACTCTTAAGTAGTCATATTTTGTCTATACCATTTATCGTTTACAAGCTTATTATAGTATTATTGGCCCTGTCGATGGGGCATTAGAATACACCGACTGCCCCCCTGCTGAAGGTAAAAGTTCCTCAATGGGGGTTCTGGATATGACCTTAAACTATATCCAGTGGTGAGGCCCCACCTTGCGGGCTTTGGGGAGTGTGGAGCCACCCTTTAATTACCATTGCTCCCAGGTCCACTCTGTTAGGGTTCCAACTATGGGTTAAATAGAATCGACGTGAAAACAACAAATATATTCTATTAAAATTTTTTCTTCAAAATCTTTGGATTCGGCATTAAATAACCCGAAAAGGGTTGATATGCCGTAAAACAATAACAACCAACCAACCAATTATAGTATTATTCTTTTCCCCACCCCTAACATTTGACTGACTTCTGGCCTTGGTAGGGCATCATAATTATCATACCGTATGAATCCGAAGATTTGATTGTTGGCATTTATTTCTACGATATTTTTCTAGTCAGAATTATTTCTAGAAAGACATCAGGTTTTAGAGAGAAATTACATTAATGTTGCCAACATCCTAAATGATAGTGATTTTTGTAGAAACGACCTGGATTCGAACTTGGAATACCCAGGTTGTTACTTCGTGCCATTAACCACTAGATCACACGTCAGTTCTCTTGGGAGATTGTGATTACTTATAAAAAAATGCTGTTTTATTTGCTAGTCTGATTGCTCCTCTGTCTGCTTGCTTATAGCTCTACCTGCCAGATTGCACAATTACTTATCGACATGGTTAACTATCCTACTATAGCCTTTTATGGGAATCGCACCAGACAAGGTGTAAAGCCACTAGATATAAAGAGCTAACAAGAAGGAAAGATGATTATTACAAAGACAAGAGATGCCTATTGGCCTTAGCTTTGAAAAGAAATTGTTCTGTCACTTGTGGATTATTCTGACCAACCGTTGATAATATTGGCGTCTGTTTGGAAATTATGAGTGATTTTGAAAACCAGGCATGTGTACCAAGTACATTTTAATTAGTGCTATTATAGTTTTATATACTTAAACGTCACATCATGAAAATATAATTCGAAACTTATTAATGTTACGTAATCGCTGTGGCCGTTTGTTCCAAATGCCTTTGTCCAGTCTATACAATGTTAACATCTACTTTTGTCGCTGACACAAAATATATACACACGCTGACAGCGAAGTAAAAAATCACAACACAGCTGATCTACAAAAAGATATTGCTTTTTTTACATCGCCAAATAAGCTTTTCGGTGGCAAATTATTATTCTGTTTTGACGTTTCTAAAAGGCTCAGGGTGCGCGGTTATCGGATGCCGGGCGGTGAAGAAATAGTGACCCGTGCCGCAGCTTTGCTCTCTCTGACCGACTGACTCTCTTTTCTTTATGACGATTTTATTTATTAACAAATTATTTAGCATATTGGGATGTTTAATATTTCCTTTGTCTATTGTTTCAATCGTTGACCGATATCTGCTCAAATATTTCTGGATCAAATTATGCATTCCGTTCGACAATGGTGGAAAGTCCCGAATTCTTCATGTTTGAATCCATCTGCGTGTATGCAACTCATCGAATGTTTTTCCGAGATTTTCTGCCAATATCTAACATTAATGATTACACATAAATTACGTAAAATTGAGCAAACCAGTAAAATAACCAGCAAGGGGTACCAACTGTTTAAAAGTATGAAAAAATCGGACAGTATTTTCCGAGAAGCCTATGTGCTATGCATACACATATGAAAATGTCTATGAAGTTCTCCAGATATGGAAATCTTGCAATTTCTTGTACTTCAAAACATTTCTTGGTTAGAAATATTTAAATGTTTAGTAGGAATAAAATTAAAATCAAAATGAAATTCCAAACAATAATATATTTAAAAATTAATACAATATCGACGGTGGAACTTGTCTACGGTTACATAACAAAGGTTGGGCTTTGTCTGAATGAAAAGTGACACCTTAAGAGTGAGAGGTGACTTACAGACAAGAGTCACTGAAACCTCGTGATTTCCGCTGTATTTATTAGCGAGATTTGAAGCAGGAATTGAGTGTCTATGTGTGTGTGTGTGTGTGTGTGTGTGTGTGTGTGTGTGTCTCTCTCTCTCTCTCTCTCTCTCTCTCTCTCTCTCTCACTCTCTTTTTCTCTCATGAAGGTAGCGCCCACAGTGTGGGAGGTTGTAGCGAGATAATCTACTCGATATATATATATATATATGTGTGTGTGTGTGTGTGTGTATGTGTGTGTGTGTGTGTCTGTCTGTGTCTCTGTGTGTGTATTTTCTCTTAACGCGCACACACTTGTCCATTGCTCTGTGAGTTTTGAACTGTTTCTGTTTAAAATAAACCTTTTGATAACACATAAACAACGGCGTATGAGTCGTTTTGAATCCATATCCCAACAACAACAACAACAATGCGAGTGTATAATGCTAATAATGTCGGCAAATGAAAATATAACAAGGCTTAATAATTTATAGGTGAATATAGAATTATGACATTTCCAATAGTAGGAATATGTTTGTGTGTGTGTCGGTTTTTAATGAAATGATCAAATTATGTTATTATATTATCCTGTGTAATATGTACGAACGAAAATTAACAAAATACTAATGTTCAAAATTAGGATGATTTTATTTAATAAATAGATAATGCTCAGTTGGATAGTTATTTAGCTGGGAAAAAACTTTGTAACAGAAAAATAACTAGTATCACTCTATTGGTTCCTAGAAATCGATGCGCATGCGTGATGTGTAAATCAGACAACAAGTAGAATATTAATGATTGATATAAAAATCTACGTTTCATTTTCTGACAGATTTTTATGAATCAAAGAAAAAGTATGTGATGATTGGGTGCCGTTTGCAGTGCAGTGAGATTAAGCTAGTTATGAAACGTCTGTTGATAAATACTATAATACCATAAAATAATGAACGTAAACATAAAAAAAAAACATGAACAACACGCCAATGTTTACACACATTACCACTGAAAAACACTATGACTTGCCTATTCTATTGACACCTACGTAAACGCACATGTCACCAACCGAAATGAACATGCGCACTCAATTTCCTGAGATAGGTCAGTTATTATGCTATTGTAACGCATATAATTTAGTAGACTCAAAATCTACAAAACCCTTTCAAGGTAAAAATAGTATACTCTTTAAACAAACAATCAACCAAAATTACTAAGATGAACCAGGCAACAAATACCTAACCAATGTGCAAGAAGCCCGTGTGAGACAACGTGTACCCCGCTCCACAATTCACCGCCCTTACGGTCTGGATCTCTTTGTTTGTCTCCTCTTGTTCTGGTTTGGACCGTGTCGTCGTCTTTTACGCATTGGCGTCTGTAGGCAGGGTGAGCACGGGCTTACAAGAATAAAATGAAATTAAAACATAACTCTCGAGCGCAATTTATCATTTATTACATGAATTACAAAAAACAATAGTCATATTTACATATATTATACACAATTCGTACATTCATATTACATAAGTAGAGAAACAGCTGAGACATGACAGTCAACCCAAAGACAACAAAGCAAAACTATAACTGCTGCTTTTAGAACTGGAATCACAAGTATTTATCTAATCCTCTAGTTGACTCTATGGTATTTACCTTTAAGGAAAACAACATTCCGCAAAGCTAACACCAAAAGACATTAACCTATCCTCTGTTAATTTCTTGTCCTACAATAACTACTACTGCCTTAGCTCTCTTTTTACTGTGTTAAGAAACAAATTCCGATCCGTTGTCTACTGATAAATCCTATCTCCTATTTCTTTTATAATTTTTCCTCTCCGATGTCTTACTTTCTAACACTTGACGGTGGGACTCGATGTTGACAGTATCACACCTGATTAAACCAGAGGATGATCGTCTAAAAATGCCCCTCATTAATAAAATTCACAATCTTTCTGTAATCGAAACATGTTTATGTGTCAGAACTCGATTCCTGGACCATCTATCCTTTATCCAATTGTGTCCGACATGGGTATATTCGCTATATATATTTGATATGTGGGAAAAACGAACGCACATCATCTTCAATGCAATGACTTAATCCTAAAATACAACCTCTGGTCTCTAGTTGAATGTGAACTGAAAATAGATAATAGCATTTAATACTACTGAGACAAGCTCTTTTCATTTCACATTATAAGAATTCTTTCTGATCATTTATTGCCATACATGAGCGACTATCATTCAACCGCATCAGTATATTCGTATTATTTGGATTCTTCAGACTTCTGTTCTCATCTTGAGTGTCATTTCTACAACTTTTCGGTCGATGTAACCTCCGACCTTCTGCAGGTGTATTTTGTGGAACTCGGAAAGGTTTCTATCGAGCTCAGGAATTTGGACAGAATTTCGAACGGATTCCTTTATTTACTTCATGGGAGTAGCATGTTCTCGTTTCGTCAGCCATGATTGAATAGAGGTCCTAAATAACTCTCAATTTTATTTTTCGAACGCCCACACTAAGAATCGAACCTTCAACCTTCAGGAAAATATCACTTTTTCAATTGATTTTTCCAAGTACTCAAACTACTGCGCAACGAGCCGGTGAAATAAATAAAGAGTTCCGTTCGAAATTCCGTCGAAATTCTCAGGTTTGACAAGATACATCTGAGGAAGGTCGGAGGTTATATCGACCGAAACGTTAGGAAAATAACACTCAAATGAGAACAATAGTCCGAAAAATCCAAATAATACGAATAACTCATCTTCATCTAAAAAATTTAGAGACGCATCATCGATCTAATATGCACACATAACGTGAATTAGAACAAATAAATATGACTTTATTAAAGTATTTTCAAGGAAGGTGGGCTCCCTGTACCGTGCTAGAAAATTTCTATTGTATGCTAGTTTCAAACATCTCTACAAGCTATCGTTCTAATATGCATGGTGTAGTGTTACCACATCTGGGGTACTTGCCTCTCCCTTTTAGACAGGATCCACAAAATGCCGCTAATCTTATCCCTTTGGAAGATTATCAGTAGTAGGAGTGGTTCTTAATGTGACCTACAATCATAAGACCTGTCCCTCCCAGAGTTTTATCAGTGGATTATTCTCAAAGATAATGTCTATCAAAACCATCCCAAGACTATTCAGGAATGGAAAAAGCTAATCACAGCTCAAATCAGGATAATGATCATTTGCTCCTTTTGCATATCCTATCAGGTGTGCTTTACATAAAACCTGGATACGAAGTTCAAAAGAAAATAACACTACATATTTTTATTGTTAAACTAGCTGGACGCCTGGCGTTGCCAGATCATACAATACGCTTAAACATGATACTTTATTTTATGAAGATTGCGTATTATTATAGAATCCATTCTCTATTGAATATTATATATTACGAGGAATAATTTGACCAGTTGACTAATTCGCAAAATAAAATAAAAAATAAAAATAATAAGGATGATGTCGTTCAGCAAATTACGTCTGTGTTTGTTTACAATATCACGTCATCTGATATTTGGGCTTGACGATCTTAAAAAAAGTATTTTTTTCTCTTATAGATTAAATAGAATTTTTACAGGGAAATATTTGACGTTACACAGGCCAATGTATAACGTCAAATATCCCCTGTAAACATTCTTTTCATCTATAAGAGAAGAAAGACTATTTTAAGATCGGATATTTTCGATTTTCGATACTTATCGGATGAATTTCCGTGAAAAACATATCCAAGAACACTTCCAGAAATATAAATTACCTTTGTGCAAAATTTGCAAAAGATAGGCTCAGCCGTTTTAAAACTTATGAGGAAGAAACTAACACACACAAAATTACTTTCATATAATAGTAGTTTTTTTTTTTACATGGAAGTCACCACTTATCAAGGCCCGAAAGCCATTCGGGGATAAGGGTTATTGCGTGTACAGTAATCAATGGGATAGTATCGTAGTAATCGTTAGTATTGGAGATTTGATAAAGTATCTTACTTAAGGGGGCGATTCATCAGGAATTTGTTTATGTTGGACTTGAAAACATCCAAGTTGTAGTCAGGTGGAAAACAGGTAAATAGAACAGAGTTCCACAGGCGTGCACTTCTAAGAAAGAAGCTTTGTTCATGGAATCTACGTTTTGATTTAGGCACAGATAAAGAGTGGGGAAAATTACTGCCAGTGGTTTTAGCTAGACGGGTGTTTTTCGTGAAAGATTGGCGAGGGGGGAACAGAGATTGGAGCTCGGACGAGCACTAGCCATGGAAGTATCGATAAAACACAGACAGGCTCGCAACGCCTCTTCTATGGGAGAGAGGTTGCAGGGAAGAGAAAAGGGAATCCCTCACTAAGCCACGAAGTCTATTTTGTATTCTGTCAAGGTAGGATAGGCTGTTTTTAGCAGCTCCTGCCCAGATGTTGCAGCAGTACTCCATCCTTGGACGTACTTGGCTTGTATACAGATTCCTCAGAACCTTGCGTCAATAGTGATTAAGTTAGTATGAATTTTAACAAAATCCCACTTAGTGCATGACAACCTAGATCTTCTTTCTTTCTTCTTCTTTTTCTTCTTCTTCTTCTTCTTCTTCTTCTTCTTCTTGTCTTCCTCTTTTTTTTTCCGGCGATTTTTCCTAACATCAAGCCTTTTTTTTTCCATTAAATGGCCGAAGAACTTAAACTGTCTGGCGTGGACGATATTGAATAGTAATCTATTAAAATCTGCCTTACACATGACTTCTTCGTTTGTTTTCCTTTTTCTCAATGAGATTCGTAGAATTCTCCTAAAAAATAATATCTTGGCTGCTTCCAAACGATTTTATGCCGCCTTCGTTACTGTCCAACATTGGCAACCGTGCAGGATAAATTGATCATCAATTCTACTAAGCAAAATTATTCCCAGGGTTAAATCACAAAGGGCTGACATGTAAGGTCAAGGCTATACCGTGTCGACAAAATATAGAAATGAGTTCAGATAACAAATGATGTCACGTGTTTCTTACTGATGGAAAAAGTTTTTCAAATCTGTCTGTGAAAACCGTAAGACTGACATTTCGTGGCAAAGTCAGGCGAATACTGGAGTATATTTGTATTAAATTTGATTAGATTGTAGAAAAGGTTGTAAATATTATTAAAGATACTATGGATAACATTAAGTGAATGAGTCCCCTATATTTTAACAAATGACATAAGTGACATCGCTTTTTGAATATATTTATATATTTTTATTATTATTTTCTTTATCGTGTGTTCATTTTTATGTACGCGCCAAAGTTATTGACAATCTCGCCCGTCATATCCAAGAGTGCTTATCATGAAACTGGCATATAAACAAAAACTGTTGGGAATTCATGACTTGTTGGACAAGTCAGATACAGACTACTTTATTTGTAGCAACTCTGGTTTAATTGAAGAATTTAATTTATATATTAATACGATAGCGTGTGTGTTCGTTTGTGTGTCAAACTTACATCCGGGCCGTTTAATATTTGTGTTTATATTTCTTGTCATAAATAATTTTACCAATAATTCTTCATAAGTTTTAGTTTCAGTTTCAGTTATAGCTGATCATTTTTTTATATAAATAATTTATCAAGTATTTTTCATAAGTTTCGGTTTCTGCTTCGATTATAGCTGAAAGAAGTCGAGTTACACACACACACATACACATATATATACATATATATATGTGTGTGTGTGTGTGTATATATACACGTATGTGTATATGTATATATATGTGTGTGTGTGTGTGTTTCATAAGTTTTTATTTCGGTTTCGATTCAAGCTAATGCACCCAAGCCATATGGATATATTGTTTTATTTTTGAAATCACAATTTTATAGCATATAGAAATCGATAGAACATTAACTCTATAATGATATATACGAAATCTTCAAAAATTAAAATATCATATTTAAATGTACTTTAGGATCGGGCTTTACCGGGTGTTCGTGCTAAATAAATACTTTAGCAGTTTTAACGAAAAAATTACAATAATATGATAGCGTCTTCATTTACACTGAACATCAACAGAATGTCAACATCAATATATTACATACGAATGAGTCCCCTGTGGAATTTCCGCAGGTCCCGCGAGTAAAATATTAATAGATTTATATTTGTTAAACACGTTCTGTTATATTTTTATTTGATTGAAGAATTAAATCATAGATTAACAGATATATATTTATCGAAGACTTTCTACTATTTTGTTTCGTTCGATTGACGAATGAAATAAAAAAAATAAACAGATATACATTTATTGATCACTTTCTGTTTTTTGTGGATCATAATTCAATGTGGCCCTGTCGGTGGGGAAATAGAATACGTCGACTGCCCCTCTGCAGAGGGTAAAAGTTCCTCAATGGGGGTCCTGGATATGACCTTAAACTATATCCAGTGGTGAGGCCCCAGCTCGTGGGCTTTGGGGAGTGTGGAGCCACCCTTTAATACCATTGCTCCCAGGTCTACTCTGACCCGGATTGGTAGTACCTGTTAGGATCCCAACTATGGGTTGAATAGAAACCGACGTGAAAACAACAAATATATTCTATTAAAAAAATTTTCTCCAAAATCTTTGGATTCGGCATTAAATAACCCGAAACGGGTTGATATGCCGTAAAACAAAAACCAACCAACCGTAATTCAATGATTTCATGAGTGGTATTGTGTTGCGTTACTCTGCATAATCGGCTTATGTTATATTAATTCGTTTACATATTAACAGATCTGTTAATATATATATATATGTATATGTATATATATGTATATATAATATAAAGCTGTGTGTGTGTGTGTGTGTGTGTGTGTGTGTGTGTGTGTGTGTGTGTGTGGTCACGAATAGGGTTGACTATTCTAAAAAAACTGATTATATATATTGATAGAAGATGTATCGAGACACAGGAATGGGTATGTTTGATCTGGCAGAACAGTGGTTCATTAAAATTGTGGGATCTGCGTTCGCGCTTGGTCTACAAAGTATGGAAATAAAAAATTTAAAAATTAAAAAGAAACTTTTTACAAGTGTGTTTGATATAGATGTACATAATAATATTTTGATAATTATGTTTTAACTTAAATAGGGATGGTATAATAAAATTGTGGGGTCTGCGTTCGAGCCTGGCCTCCATAGAATGGAAATAGGCAAAAACTTTAATAAAGACTTTTTATATCTATCTGTGTAAGTATACTTTGATAATTATGTTTCAGTTTGAAGAAGTATGGTATAATAAAATTATGGGGTGTTCGTTCGCGCCTGACCTCTATAGAATGGAAATATGTCACAAAGTTTAACAAGGTTTTTTAATATAGATCCACAGAATATTGTGATAAGTGTTTCAGTGTGAGCAGGTATGGTATAATAAATTATAGGGTTTATCTATTTAATTTTTACTTTCATCATATTTTGCTTTGGTTTTGATACCCCCAAATTCGAAGCTATCTCTTTATAACCCTTCCTTTTCATAACCTATCATACTTTCATAAATCAGAGTCCATTTTCTGTAGGCTGTTTTTGAACCCAGTCAACGACGGGTACTTTTGCTAGTATATATATATATATATATATATATATATATATATATATATATATATTCTTTGTAATGCTTAGAATAATAAAAATCTTTGATATGAAACTCAAAAATTTCACTTCAAAAATGTTTTTTTGAAATTCATGGAATCACTACAATTAATATATATATATATATATATATATATATATATATATATATATATATATATATATATACGTGTAATCTAATATATAAAAGGCTATATGTCTAGCTGTTTGTCGGTCTGTCTCTCTGTTGGTTTATCTCCATATTTTCAAACTTTATCTCCTCCGCAATTAAAAGTCGCAAAGCGGCGTTACGGACCTCAAATGATTGCATTTTTACGGGCAGTTGTTTATGGGTCTTAAGCCGGTTAAAATTGTTTAAAGGGAACAAAAATGAGTCAAAATTTAAAAACTCGTTATACATTTTGTATATTCGTCTTAGTTTATTTTTAATTTGTTTATTTTTAATCGGTTCATATGCCTGTAACGTTGCTTCAGTGGTGACGTCACCATCTTTGAACGCTACAGTTTTGGTTTTGATTATAGGTGATGGCACCTAAATACTGTTTTTTTTTTTGTTGTTGTTGTTTTTTTTTTACTTTTGAAATCATGACTCTAATAATATATACGAAATCTAGGCAAATTAAAATATCATATTTAAGCGTATTTCACGCCCGGACAAAGCCTCCCTGCGCCCGACGTAATAATATATCTTTCTATTTCCTTTGTCAACTATAAAAGGCCCATTAATTATGCTTTATAATTGTGTTTCTGTCGTGTTCCTACTTTCACTAAATTTAGACGCTTATTAATTAGCAACGGTGAATCCCAGACTAACTATATCAGCGAGACAACCAAGCTGGCCATTTGTGATGACGAAAAATAAAACAGAATCCACTTGCAAGTTCCTCAGTGAGAAAATGAGTCAGTTGGTTCGATAACTTACAATCGGAGTTGCTGTATAATAAGTTCCAAACGCAAAAAAAAAAAAAGAAATTTTAGTTGCGCAGAAGAGATAGAAATTACATGTTCTGCGCAGTACTATTAAATTCCCTTTTATGGCGACTTTTCATTTCGTATTGGAAGCTGTAATATACTAATGAAGTCGATGAGTGAAATATGGAGAGATAGAGAGAAAGAGAGAGTTGGAGAGAGCTGGGGAGCGGGAGAGAGAAGAGGATAACAAGTAAGTTTATAATGTAAAATAGGAAAATCAAAGCAATAAAAATTTATTACTTCCGGCTAATTAACACTTGATAATTTGTAACGTCTCTCTTACTTTCAGTCTCCCTCTACCACCCTCTCTCTCTCTCTCTGTCTCTCTCTGTCGCTCTCTCTCTCTCTCTCTCTCAATACATGCATAAACTTATATATAATATATCTATTATATATATATATATATATATATATATATATATATATATATATATATATATAACTAGCATTTCAGCCCGGCGTTTCCCGGGTGTTTGGGTGTGTATGTTGAGCAAAAAAAAAACAGTGGTAGTAGGAAGGCCAGCTCGAACCCGTACCACGAAGGAGGAAAAGAACGGGGGAAAAACCTGCCGTCTATGCTGTTACGACCACCGCCAAGCCGGAAGTGACATTTTTTTTTAATTTAGACTGGACAATAGTAAGAAGAGGATGTAGAAAAGTGCAAAGTTTAAGGTGAAGATAATTATGTTTTAGAAAATTTTTCGCTATTTGTCGTCTTAAAGGTCGAACTTAAAAACGATACTGTCCTTGAGAAAATCCGTCGCCTCCGTCGAAAGTGTTGGGCGTACATGCAAACATACATACATACATACATTTATATATTGATAACTAAAAATTTTCGACCCAAACTGATGACAAAGCTTGCCCTATCTCTGAATACCCTTTATGTAAAATTTCAAATGTTTAGACTAGAAAGTGTCTGAGTAATTTGGTAGAGATCGCAGAGGTCAATTTTTTAACTTTGACCCCTATTGTGACCTCTTAACCTTTATTGTTTTGAGCTCAAATCAAGTTATTAAGTTAGATCCATATCCACGGAATCTATATCTAAAATTTCAAGTGTTTAGACCCCAAATTGTCGGAGGAGTTTGGTAGAGTTCTCAAAGGTCAAATCGTTGAACTTTGACCCCATAACAGCCAAATTTCCGACCGAACACGGATCACAAATATTTTCCCAAATCTCAGTACCCTGTATATCAAATTTTGAGTCTGTA
The DNA here is from genome assembly GCF_053919585.1 of Euprymna scolopes. Classification (NCBI taxonomy): domain Eukaryota; kingdom Metazoa; phylum Mollusca; class Cephalopoda; order Sepiida; family Sepiolidae; genus Euprymna; species Euprymna scolopes. Next base: position 108,447,822 of record NC_136496.1, on the reverse strand, counting down.
GACGTAAAATTAACAGAATTATTGTGTAGGGAACTGTACACAGACAGACAGACACACATACACTTTCACTAGCAGTTCTGTCCAGCTTTGCTCGGGTCCTATGCACTGTTCATACGGTTATGTACATATGTATATATTAAAAAGTGTGAATATATAAAGTAATGCCTTTCTGTATAATAGTCTTCCTTAACTACCATAGAGAAAAGACAGACAGACATTTTCACTTTTATAGGTATACTAGCATGGGTGCCCGGCGTTGCCCGGGTATTTGGAGGTGTATGCTGAGCAAAAAAATAACAACAAAAACAAAAACGGTCAATTTTTTTAACTTAGACCCCTATTATGACCATTTAACATTTATTGTTTTGGGTTCAAATGGAGTTATTAAGTTAGATCCATGTCCAAGGAACCTATATCTAAAATTTCAAGTGTTTTGACCCCAAATCGTAGAAGATGTTTAGTAGAGTTCTCAAAGGCCAAATCGTTGAATATTTACCCCTTAACAGTCAAATGTCTGGCCCAAAACCGATCACCTAGATTTTTCCAAATCTCAGTACACTGTATATCAAATTTCGAGTCTGTAGACTTAAAATTGACAGAGTTATTGCGTAGGGAAATGTACACACAGATACACAGATACACACAGACAGACACTTTCACTTTTATAGATATATAGATAGTGAACGTGTCTGTGTGTGTGTCTGTTTGTGTGTCTGTTTGTGAGTCTGTGTACATTTTCCTACGCAATAACCCTGTCGATATTCAGTCTACAGACTCGGAATTTGATATTCAGGATATTGAGATTTGGGATTTGGCTGTTAAAAGGTGAAAGTTGAACGAGTTGATCTTTGAGAACTCTACCAAACTCTTCCGCCAATTTTGGGTCTAAACACTTGAAATGTTAGACATAGGTTCCTTGGACATGGATCTAGCGTAATAACTTGATTTTAGCCCCAAAAAGTAAATGTTAAGGGGTCATAATAGGGGTTAAAGTTTAAAAATGTTACCGCTATTTTTTTTTTTTTTTTTTTGCTCAACATACACCACCAAACACCCGGGCAACGCCGGGATGAAATGCTAGTATTTATATAAATACACACACACACACACACACATACACACACACACACACACACACACACATATATATATATATATATATATATATATATATATATATATATGTATATGTATATGTATATATATATAAAGAGATAGAGAGAATATTTTCTCTGTAGCATCTGAATAATTTGGGTGCGTCGATTGGGAAAATTTTTCTATTTGATGAACAAGACCATATAATTATGCTCATATTTTGTTAAAAAGTTACTTTTTGCACATTCATAACAGCGTTTCGAAGTTAATATCGCTACAAAAAATAGCAACAACAAATCTTAACTATATATATATATATATATATATATATATATATATATATATATATATATATATATATATATATGTCTGTTTATTATACATATAATCACACAGGGTCCATTGAGCACTATTAATAATCACACGAATTTCATTCGATTTTACCTCTATGAAACCAATCTATATAAACATTATACTTATATTTTCGGCCCTGTCGGTGGGGCATTAGAATATTCCGACTGCCCCTCTGCAGAGGGTAAAAGTCACTCAATGGGGGTCCTGGATATGACCTAAACTATATCCAGTGGTGAGGCCCCAGCTTGTGAGCTTTGGGGAGTGTGGAGCCACCCTTTAACTACCATTGCTCCCAGGTCCACTCTGACCCGGATTGGTAGTACCTGTTAGGGTCCCAACTATGGGTTTAATAGAAGCCGACGTGAAAACAACGTATTCTATTAAAAAAAAAAATTCTTCAAAATCTTTGGATTCGGCATTAAATAACCCGAAAAGGGTTGATATGCCGTAAACCAAAAACAACCAACCAACCAACTTTTCGTAATAAAAATAAAATTCTCCTCAACCCTACCCACAATAATTTAGATTCTGCAATTGGACAACATTTATTGGCTAATTCAGAATGGTGGCCAGTATACAAAGATAACTTTTTTCAATTCTATTTCGAGGTGGGTTGAGTAGTCATCTGCAAACTCTCGAATCTGTTTCCATTGCACGACGCAAGCTCTCTCTCTCTGTATTCATTATATATCTATGGATATAAAAGCGAAAATGTATGTATGTTTGTATGTGTGTTCGCTTTTTCTGTATGTCTTCAAAAGGCTTTTTTCAGAGAAGCGGTCGGTCGCTTCACAACTTTTTAAAACTTTTTATATCACATAAAAATCGTAATATCTCAGAGTTAACAACGAAGCTCGCCTGTCTATTTAATTTGCTCGATTTCGGGAAGATAAATATTCAACATTTGTCGCTCGCCGCATGTGGGTTAGTCTTTTTCCTATAACATCTTGAGAAGCGTTCCCGTAGTAAATGATACCATCCCGCAGTCAAACTTGACCTCATTGACTCCTTAAAACAAGCACCTGCCAAATCCAAGTAACTAAATAAATTCAAACGTGTTTCCGTTAGCATCTCGCGGTGGGGCAATCGTTAACGTCGCACTTTTTTTTTCACACTTTGATTTACAACTTTGCCTCAACGGTTCGGGTTCGATTCTTACCTGTCAAAACATTTTTAACCCCCCACCCACACCCCCGCAGTTTCCACACACACCTCCAAACACCCGGGAAACGCCGAGTACCCCTCGCTAGTATATATATATATATATATATATATATATATATATATATATACGTGTATAATCCCTTTTTTCTATTCTTCTCTTCCGCCCCCCCCACCATACATACCTATTTTATGGTAATCGTAAATATTTCTTTCTCAATTCCACCTTACTTTTAATTTCTCCTCCCTTACTTTATTTTTGAAAAATCAAAATGCCATCTTTCGCCCCTGATGAAGATGGCGAAAGACATCTTGGGTTTAACAGAACTCTCTCCTCCGTAATATATAAATTTTGTACCCCAAATAAACTTCTCTACTATTTTCGAAAACGGTACACCCGCTTCCAGATTAATACCCTCAACCGACTTTCTGGTTTAAAAAAAAAAATTCCACGTCTTTAACTTGTTATTCCTTTTCGTAAATTCTGTTTGGAAAATAATGCAGCGTATCTCTCTCGCCAAATTGTCACCTAGTTTTCTTATTGTGCGTGTCTTCCTTACTGATGGCATACAAAAATTTTCGCGTCAACTTGAATACGTTTTTTCTTGACGCCATCGCTTATGAGACTCTGGCTACAGTTTTTGGTCCGTTTTTTTTTTCTTCCGTTTTTCTCGTCTTCTCGTTGATCATTACGAGGTTAATACGAAATCATCTACTCGGAAATTCAACGAACATTTGTCGTTAGTAATTAAGAATAAATTTGACTCGGACAACACCATCCTTGATAAACACATTTTCAATTCCTCCAGTGTGGCCCTGTCTGATTTTGAGAAACTTGTTTTATCGAAAGGTTTAAATGTTTGTCTTCCGCCTAAATGCATCAGTGATATTGGGGTACTCACTGAATTTGAAAATATTGTTTTCTCAGTTAAAACATCAAATCCCTCTTCGCTATAATAATTTTTCAGCTATGAAAGTTAATGTTTCTAGTATTACATATTCTTATAGCGATTCGTCGATTGATCGAGGAATTTTGTCTGGAAAAAGTTTCATTGTTCTACTGTACCTAATTTAAAGATAAATATCCTTATTTTTTCTTTTCTTATAAAGTTATTTATCTTTCCAGGCCTGATAAATGTGCCGACGTAGTCATCCTTAACCGTACTGACTATATCGATAAAATGTCAAATATTTTAGATGACACTATTAAATTTCTCAAACCGTGCTCGATTGACTCGTGTGATAATATGTTGAATATTGAAAGCAAATTGCAATAAACGCTTGCACTTCTTATTTAAAAAAGAATTATCTCTCCAAAGAGATTTATTAGATTTATTACCCACTGGATTCTTGAGATCTCGACGTTATGGTCACCCTAAAATTCATAAAAATAATGTGCGCTATAGACCTATTTTATCCATGGTTGATTCCGACCAACATGCCTTCGCCTAATCGATCACTGAGTTACTTTTACCTGTTGGTACATTTTATTTTACTTATTGCTTCTCTGATTCGTTTACTTGCTCCAAACTCATGAGAGATACTACTTCTAATCAAAACAATTTTTTCTTTTGCTCGTTTGATATTTCCAGTTTATTTACTAACGTTCCTATCAATGAGACTATTACTATTTTCTGTAATGCACTTTATTGTAGTGAACTTCTTCCTCCTTCTTTACCAAAGAAATATTTTATTGGACTTTTTTCTCTTTGCACAAAGTCCGTCGAGTTTTTTTGTTTTTTTTTTACAACGCGATGTACCAACAAATTGATGGGGTTTCCATGGGCAACCCCTTAGGTTCTATCCTTGCCGAGATTTTCGTTGTGTTTTATGAATTAAAAGTTTTCAAATCACCACATAACACTCCTGCTTTATATTTTCGTTATGTGGATGATACGTTTGCGGCTTTTCCTTCTCATGACTGGCTTTAGAAATTTTCAAACGTCTTAATTTCTTACATCACGTCTTTTACTATGGAGATGGAAATGGACAACTGTCTCCCGTTCCTAGACGTGCTGATTGAAAGGTCCAGAGGGGGATTTCTTACCTCTATATATAGAAAGCCTACCTTTACAGGTTTGTATAAAAAAATGGTGTTCATTTACACCCAAAACCACCAAGTTGACGTTAGTTTATACGTTGGACCTTGGTTATTTTCCCCCTGTTAGCTAGATACTGAAATTACTAAAATTAAAGAAATCCTGGTCGATAATGGCTACCCAGCATTCTTAATTGATAAATGTATTAAATTCAAAATCAACCATTTAAATAAAGATATAAACTTTCGGCCCTTCAAAATGTCCTGCATATCTAAAGTTGTCATGGGTTGGAGAAAAATGTGTCCTTTTAATAAACGAACTTAAAAAGACTATCAGCAATTGTTTTCCGTCTGTTCTCCCTCGAGTGATTTTCAATACGAAACCTTAATTTTCTTCTTCAAAAAGAATGGTTTATTTCGCATTAAACTTAGTAATATCATATATTAATTCAAATGCCAGTGTGGTGCTGTCTACGTCGGGCGAACCAGCGTTTACTTTGAAACAAGAATTGTACAACATGTACTTTCAACTTTTCGTAATAAAAATAGACGATTTTTTTCCATTCTTTTTCGAGGCCGATCGAGTAGTCACCTAAAAACTCCCGAATCTGTTTTCATTGCACGTCTCAAGCCCTCTCCTTTCGGGCAGGTTCGTTAATACGTTGGAACTCTTATGTGATTTATAGAAGTAATCTAATGCGAAATATGTATATTTCTACATGTAAATATCTAGGTTTCCTGCTCCCTCTCTCGTGTATATTTTCTATGCAAGATATACAAATGCCCCCCCGTTTATTCTTTCTCTTTCTTGTATATTTATATGCTGTATATATCATTTCTTTCTCGTGTTATTTTGCGTGTTCTTTCTTTAATAATACTAATCCCTTATGTATATATATATATATATATATATATATATATATGATTAGTTTTTTTGGAAAAAGAATTCCAGCAGAGTGCTCAATTAAAAGGAAAATCCAAATTTTAAGAGCGTACTTATATTTTGTGTACAGAAAGTTGTTAGTTGAGACAGGTCATTGGTACCGTCGGTTTCATATATATATAGATATAGATATATATATATAGATATAGATAGATAAAAAAAAAAAAAAAAGGGGGGGATTAAACAAAACGAGATTTGAACGTGGATTCGCGAGGTATATATACTTCACACTTCCGGTTATAAGATAGACGAATATTGGCTGAAGAGAGCTTGATAAGGATACCTTAAACGGGCCTTATTATCGGGCTTGAAACCGACGGTACCAATGACCTGTCTCAACTAACAACTTTCTGTACACAAAAAATATATATATATATATATATATATATATATATATATATATATATATATATATATATATATAATAAAAGAGACGCAGTTCTTCCCCTCTGGACCAAAATACCGTCGGTTTACAACAACAGCTAGCACATACAAATTTATTAGGTTTAAACTATTAGCCTTATTTAACTATAGAACGACATTTAAGACATATACATTCGTAATATTAACACATTCCATTTATTCCTAGAAGTGACATCGTCACACTCTCACTGATATACAATGGAAGCAGCTTTTTTTTCCTCTCTAAAAAAAGGTTACTACTGCTACTACCATTCGACACCAGATTTTCTGCATTAGAGTCGTATAAAGGGTTTCGTCCTAATTTTCTAGCTCATATACACCATAATCTTCTGGCTCATATACACCATAATCTTCTGGCTCATATACACCATAATCTTCTGGCTCATATACACCATAATCTTCTGGCTCATATACACCATAATATTCTGGCTCATATACACCATAATCTTCTGGCTCATATACACCATAATCTTCTGGCTCATATACACCATAATCTTCTGGCTCATATACACCATAATCTTCTGGCTCATAATCTTTCCTGTTATCTATCTCAAATAATAATGAGTTCTCCTTCGTCACGTTACACACAATCTCATTGGCCGACACGTTAAAATTCTGTCATTCATTGGTAAAGATATTTTTTAATCTATCGTTGGTATTTGTAACCATTGTTTCAAAATCTAAAATGCTGGATTAATTGATTTTAAAACAATGATTACAAATATCAAAGATATCTTTTTTTTTTCAATATCTTTATCAATGATTAGTTTGGACAGTGAGAGGTTTCCTTACGTTTTTTTTTTCAAAAAGCAACATAGAAAAACTATCTCACAAAGATTCAACAACTAAATTAAACTTGATAAAGTTGTTTAAAAAAAAGTTGGTGTCTCCCCCCCCCACTTTTATGATGATAAGGAGACGATATCCAGAAATATTTTAATTATTTCTCAATGTATTTATTTTTATTTGTAAATATCGAATAAATAAATTGATATCGTTCTCGAAATGATCGTACATGAAAAAGTTGGATGTTGTTATGTTTACACCCATGTAAACTTGATAATTTCAAAATTATTAACCCATCACCTTTATATATATATATATATATATATATATATATATATATATATTACATAGTGATCACCATTTATCAAGGCCCGGAAGCCACTCAGGGATAAGGGTTATTGCAAGTACATTACGTTAGTGTGGAGATTTGATGAAGTGTTTAATTAAGGGAGAGGTTCATTAGGAATTTGTTAACATTGGACTTGAAGACATCCAAGTTGTAGTCCGGAGGGAAACAGGCAGACGGAACAGAGTTCCACAGGCGTGCAGTTCTAAGAAAGCTTTGTTCATGGAATCCGCGTTTTGATTTAGGCACAGATATAGAGTGGGGGAAATTTTTCACAATGGATTCAGCTAGACGGGTGTTTTTCGTGAAAGATTGGCGAGGGTGGCCAGAGATTGGAGTTCAGACGAGCAACTGCCATGAAAATAACGATAAAACAAGGATAGGCTCGCAACGTCTCTTCTGTGGGAGAGAGGTTGCAGGGTAGAGAAAAGGGCATCCCCCACTAAGCCACGAAGTCTATTTTGTACTCTGTCAAGGCAGGATATGCTATTTTGGCCGCTCCTGCCCAGATATGGCAGCAGTATTCCATCCTAGGACGTACTTGGCTTTTATATAGAAAGAGAATTGCATCAGTAGTGAGATATATTCTGGAGCGGTAGAAGGATCCCACCATCTTTCCATCGACCTTAGCAACAGACTTGATGTACGTGTTCCATTTCAGATCAGGAGTAAAGGTCAAACCCAGAAGCTTGTCAAAAGACGGGGCCTCACCCAGACGAGAGCCATCCATCACAATTGATGCCAGCTGAGGATCAGAGCGTTGATGATGTTGACGGATAGGAGTTTGGTTTTGGATGCATTAAAGGTAACCATCACATCTTTCCCCACTGAACCACGCGCTTGAGATCAGAGGAGAGAGAATCAGAGAGAACCTTGTCATTTACAGCCTTTGATGTGTTGCCGTAGATGGTCGTGTCATCAGCATAGATGTCAACGAATGATTTAAGTATGTGTTTAGGGAGGTCATTGACGTAGATCAGGAAGAGAGTTGGGCCCAGGATTGACCCCTGAGGGACTCCAGCATTTATATTGAAGGGCTCCGATTTTTTTCCATCTACCAGTACTCTTATGAGCCTATCGGAAAGAAATGATTTAATGATTGAGAAAACATTTCCAGTTATATATATATATATATATATATATATATATATATATATATATATATATATATATATATAACAAGATCCCATATCCAGAACATTTCTGTCCTTTTGTTTAGGTAAGGTGATGTTTATTCAACACTACGCAAGAGTCATTATTTAATATACTGTTTTGTTTTTAAGTCCCCGAAACAGTTTTTCATTGTAAACAATTAAGAATCCCTTAAAACTTCGGACGATTATGAATTCGAGAAACAAATTGATTCAGCGATTGCAGGAGATTAAATTACTTACTGACAAAATAATTTTCCAACAACAGACTAAAAATTAAGAAAAATATATATATTATTTTATATAGTTTTCAAGGTTATAAATTTCCAAGACTAATGGCATCCATACTCATATTCATACATATCTATACATATACACACATATAAACCTCCATACACACATTTAAAGAAATCTATAATATAAATCTCACCTGTTAGTTTAAATGTATGTATGTATTTATATATGTATGTATGTATTTATATATGTATGTATGTTTGTATGTCTGCCTAAAAATTTCAACAGAGGCGACAGATTTTCACGAAATTAGTATCCTTTTTAAGCTCCATACTTCGGACGACAAATATCGAACAGTTGGTCCAAAACATTAATTCCTTCACTCTTAACGGGGCACTTTTCTACAAGGAGGGGTAACTATTTTCTCCGATATTTTCGAAAGTCATGCCCGCTTTTCGACGGACCAGCCTTAATTTAAACCTTCGCCACCTCCGGTTTGGCGATAGACGAAACGGCGAACACGTCACGTTTTATTTTCGCAGTCTTTTCCTCCTTTGCGATACGAGTTCGAGCCTGCCTGCCTACTACCATTTTTTTTACTTAACACACACCTCCAAACATTTATAAAATCAGCTATTTACAGCAAAATTTTAACCGTATTAAAATGTTTATTATCATACTTCCACAGATATTTTGAATCAGACTTGCTGTTTGATGCTTCTTTCAGTCTCGAATTACAATGGATACCTCCTGTGGGGGCAGCTGCGCGTGTAATTGCGTGGCTATGGTTGCAAAACCCCCAATCACACCTCCCCTGAATCGACACTGCTTGAATCTAAGCAGAAGTACAGGACGACTTAAAAAATGCCGAGATGAGCAGAGAGCACATAAAAAACAAGGAAGTTCCGAATGGTCACTAATTTAGTACTGACCATTACAAAGATATTTTTAATTAGATATATCACATTGGTGTTTTGGTAGGTATATCACATACATATTATTATTAGATATATTACATAGACATTTTAATTAGGTATATTTCATAGATATTTTAATTAAGTATATTACATAGATAATTTTAATTAAGTATATTACATAGATTATTTTAATTAGGTATATTACATACATATTTTAATTAGGTGTAGTACATAGATATTTTAATTAGGTGTATTACATAGATAATTTTAATTAAGTATATTACATAGATAATTTTAATTAGGTATATTGCATAGATATTTTAATTAGGTATATTTCATAGATATTTTAATTAGGTATATTTCATAGATATTTTAATTAGGTATATTTCATAGATATTTTAATTAGGTATATTTCATAGATATTTTAATTAGGTATATTTCATAGATATTTTAATTAGGTATATTACATAGACATTTTAATTAGGTATATTTCATAGATATTTTAATTAGGTATATTGCATAGATATTTTAATTAGGTATATTACATAGACATTTTAATTAGGTATATTTCATAGATATTTTAATTAAGTATATTACATAGACATTTTAATTAAGTGTATTACATAGATAATTTTAATTAGGTATATTGCATAGATATTTTAATTAAGTATATTACATAGATAATTTTAATTAGGTATATTGCATAGATATTTTAATTAGGTATATTTCATAGATATTTTAATTAGGTATATTGCATAGACATTTTAATTAGGTATATTTCATAGATATTTTAATTAGGTATATTGCATAGATATTTTAATTAGGTATATTACATAGATATTTTAATTAGGTATATTACATAGACATTTTAATTAAGTATATTACATAGATAATTTTAATTAAGTGTATTACATAGATAATTTTAATTAGGTATATTACATAGACATTTTAATTAGGTATATTTCATAGATATTTTAATTAGGTATATTGCATAGATATTTTAATTAGGTATATTACATAGACATTTTAATTAGGTATATTTCATAGATATTTTAATTAGGTATATTTCATAGATATTTTAATTAGGTATATTACATAGATAATTTTAATTAGGTATATTGCATAGATATTTTAATTAGGTATATTTCATAGATATTTTAATTAAGTATATTACATAGATAATTTTAATTAAGTGTATTACATAGATAATTTTAATTAAGTATATTACATAGACATTTTAATTAGGTATATTTCATAGATATTTTAATTAGGTATATTTCATAGATATTTTAATTAGGTATATTACATAGATAATTTTAATTAGGTATATTGCATAGATATTTTAATTAGGTATATTACATAGACATTTTAATTAGGTATATTTCATAGATATTTTAATTAAGTATATTACATAGATAATTTTAATTAAGTATATTACATAGATAATTTTAATTAAGTATATTACATAGATAATTTTAATTAAGTATATTACATAGATAATTTTAATCAGGTATATTACATAGACATTTTAATTAAGTATATTACATAGACATTTTAATTAAGTATATTACATAGATAATTTTAATCAGGTATATTACATAGACATTTTAATTAGGTATATTTCATAGATATTTTAATTAAGTATATTACATAGATAATTTTAATTAAGTATATTACATAGATAATTTTAATTAAGTATATTACATAGATAATTTTAATCAGGTATATTACATAGACATTTTAATTAAGTATATTACATAGACATTTTAATTAAGTATATTACATAGATAATTTTAATCAGGTATATTACATAGACATTTTAATTAGGTATATTTCATAGATATTTTAATTAAGTATATTACATAGATAATTTTAATTAAGTATATTACATAGATAATTTTAATTAAGTATATTACATAGATAATTTTAATCAGGTATATTACATAGACATTTTAATTAAGTATATTACATAGATAATTTTAATCAGGTATATTACATAGACATTTTAATTAGGTATATTTCATAGATATCTTATTAAGTATATTACATAGATAATTTTAAGTAGGTATATTACATAGATATTTTTATTAGGTATATAACATACATATTTCTATTAGGCATATTACATAGATATTTTTATTAGGTATATTACAGAAATATTTTTCATTAGGTATATTACATACATATTTTTATTAGGTATATCACATACATATTTTTATTAGGCATATTACATACATATTTTTATTAGGTATATCACATACATATTTTTTATCAAGTATATAGCATACATTTTTTATTAGGTATATTACATTTTAAATATTTTTAATTTGGTATAGTGCATAGATATGTTTAATTAGGTAAATTATATAGGTATTTTTAATTAGGTATATCACATAGGCATTTTAATTATGTATACTACATAGATATATTTATTAGATATATTACAGGGATTTTTTATTAGGTATATAACATAGATATTCTTAATTAGATATATTACATAGATATTTTTAATTTAGAATATTACATAGATGTTTAATTAGATATCTTACATAGGTATTTTTAGTTTGGTATATTACGTAGATATTTCTTACTGGGTATATATATATAGAGACAGAGAGATATTATTATTAAGTATTTAAAATATATATTTTTAATTAGATATATAACATAGACATTTTTATTATGTAGATTACATGGATATTTTATTAGGTTTAAAATATAGATATTTTTAATTAGGTATATTACATAGATGTTTTTATTAGGTATATAATATAGATACTTTTAATTTTGTATATTAAATAGATGTTTTAATTACGAATATTACATAGATATTTTAAATTTGATATATTACATGAATTATTTTATTTGGTATATAACATAGATATTTTTTAATTTAGAATATTACATAGATATTTTTATGTGGAATATTTCATAGATATTTTTATTAAGTATATTACATAGATATTTTTAACTAATGAATACAACATATATGTGTCTGTTAGGTATATTATATCGATATTTTATTAGGTATATTAAATAGATATTGTTATTAGGTATATAACCTGAATATGTTTAATAATGTATATTCCATAAATATGTTTTAGGTATATACATTGATATTTTTTAGGTACATTACATATATATTATTATTAGGTATATTATATAGATATGTTTTATTTTGTATATTATATAAATTCTTTTTATTAGGTTTATTACATATATATTTTAATACGCTCTATTACATACATATTTTATTAGGTGTATTACATAGATATTTTAAATTGGGTAAATTACATAGATATTTTTATTAGGTATATTACATTGATATTTTTATTATCTATATTATATAAATAATTTTATTATGCATATTGCATATATATTATTTATTAGATATTTTACATAGATACTTTTATTAGGTACATTACATTTAAATATTTATAAGGTATAATACATAGATATTTTTATTAGGATATTTACATAGATATTTCTTATTAAGTATATTCCATAGAATTTTCATTAGTTATATCGCATAAATATTTCTTATTAGGTATATTAAATAAAAATTTCTTGTTAGATATAGTATATAGATATTTTTAATTAGGTATATTATATATATATTTTTATTAGGTGTATTATATAGATATTTTATTAGGTATATTGCACAGACATATTTCAATAAGTATATTACATAGTTATTTTTTTATTAAGTATATTATATACATATTTTTATTAGGTATATTACATACGTTTTTTTATTAAGTAGATTATGTGCAATTTGTTTAAGATATTACATAGATATTTTATTAAGTATATTACAAAGATATTTTTTCATAGGTATAGTATGCAGATTTTTATTAGGTATATTACGTAGATATTTTTAATTAGGTATATTACACGAACATGTATTAAGTATATTACATAAATATATTAAATTAGGTGTATTACGTAGATATTTTTATTAGGTATTGTTCATACATATTTTTTATTAACTATATTACACAAAAAGTTTTATGATGTATATTACATAGATATTTTATTAGGTATATTACACAAATAAATTTAATTAGGTATATTGCTTAGATATTTTTATTATGTATATTACATAGATATTTTAATGAGATATATTACACAAAAAAAATGTAATTAGGTATATGACATGGATATTTTTATTAAGTATATTACACAAAAATTTCTATTAGGTATATTACATAGATATTTTAATTAAGTATATAACATAGATATTTTTAATTTTGTATATTACATAGATGTTCTTTATTAGGTGCATTACATAAGTATTTTTATTTGGTATATTACACAGATATTTTTAATTAGGTATATTACATAGATATTTCTTACTAGGTATATAACATAGATATTTTTATAAGGTATATGACATAGATATTTTTAATTAGGCATATGAAATAGATATTTTATTAGGTATATTACGTGCATATTTTATTAGGTTTATAATATAGATTTTATATTAGGTATATTACATGAATATTTTATTAGGTATAATGCATAGATATTATTATTAGGTATATTATGTAGACATTTTTATTATGTATATAATATAGATACATTCAATTTGATATATTACATAGATATTTGAAATCCTTATTTTGCATAGATATTTTGTAAGGTATATATTTATTCGTTATATTATGTAGATATATTTCATTAGATTTAATACATAGATAATTTTTATTAGGTATATTACAAAGATATTTTTATAAGGTATACTACATGGATATGTTTTAATAGGTATATTACATATATATTTTATCAGGTATATAACATAGATGTTTTTAATTAGCTATATTACATAGTTATTTTTCTTGTATATAATATAGATATTTTTAATTAGGTGCATCACTGTTGTGTCTGCACAAATAATTAACAAGGACATGAAAGTAGAGGTATACAATAATATATTAGGATGAAAAGTTATATACATATTTACATGTCTTCAGATATACTTCAGTTGGAGATATTCCGGCAGGTGGCGTGTTGCATGTCTTACAGGATGGAGCATAGGCGTCTTGCCTATTTGGTGGTCGGTTGCCGAACTCCCCCGGTATTGGTGATTGATACCTTTATATATCTCACTCACCCGCTTATGTTAATTAGTGGGTGTCTCCACAACAATTACAAAGATATTTTTATTAGGAATATTTCATAGACATTTCTATTAGGTATATTACATAGATATGTTTTATTAAGTATATTACATAGATATTTTGAATTTGTTATATGACATAGATATTTTTATTATGTATATTACACAAAAATTCTTATTAGGTATATTACATAGATGTGTTTTATTAGGTGTGTTATATGGGTATTTAAATTAGGTATATTACATAGATATTTCTTTCTAGGTATATTACATAGATATTTTTATTATGTATTTACATAGAAATTTTTAATTGGGTATATTACATACATATTTTATTAGGTAAATTACATAGATATTTACATTATGTATATTACATAGATATTTTTATGTATATTGCATAGATATTTTTATTAAGTTTATTACATAGATATTTTATTAGGTATATTACATAGATAGTTTAATTTTTGTATATTATATATATTTTTTATAAATACATTACATAGACATTTTTATGATGTATA
The DNA here is from genome assembly GCF_053919585.1 of Euprymna scolopes. Classification (NCBI taxonomy): domain Eukaryota; kingdom Metazoa; phylum Mollusca; class Cephalopoda; order Sepiida; family Sepiolidae; genus Euprymna; species Euprymna scolopes. The sequence goes on along the minus strand of NC_136496.1, from coordinate 108,432,734 downwards.
TTACATATATATTTTTTATTAGGTATATTACATAGATATTTTTATTGGATATATTGATAGGGTATGGCATTAAGGTTTACTTCACAAGAACTCTAGCTATGGTATAGCTGGAAATGTCTTCTCAATTATTAAATCATTTCTTTCTGATAAATTTATAAGAGTAGTAGTTGAAGGGCAAAAATCAGAATCTCACAGTATTAATGCTGGAGTCCCTCAAGGGTCAATGCTGGGCCCAACTCTATTTCTGATCTACATTAATGATCTTCCAAATCACATCCTTACATCATTCGTAGACATTTATGCTGATGACACTACCATTTATGGTAGCACATCTAAGACAGTAAACGACCAAGTTCTCTCCGATTCTCTCTCCTCTGATCTTGATCACGTTGTACAATGGGGAAAGGAGTGGTTGGTTACTTTTAATGCATCTAAAACCAAGCTTCTTTCTTTACATCATCAACACTCTGATCCACATCTGGCATCAATTGAAATGAATGGCTCTCGTCCTCAGGAGGCCTCAAGTTTTGACAAGCTTCTGGGCGTTACCTTTACTCCTGATCTTAAATGGAACACGTACATCAAATATGTTCCCAAGGCCGCTGGAAAAATGGTGGGAGCCTTCTATCAATCCAGTAGATATCTCACTGCTGATGCAATTCTCTATCTATATAAGAGCCAGGTACGTCCAAGGATGGAATACTGTTGCCACATCTAGGCAGGAGCTGCTAGAAAGGACTTGGCCTGCCTTGATAGAGTTCAAAATAGACTTCGTAGGAGATGTCCTTTTCTCTTCCCTGCAACCTCTATCTTACAGACGAGATGTTGCGAGTTTTCTCTGATGTATCGTTATTTTCATGGAAAGTGCTCGACTGAGCTTCAGTCTATGGCCCCCCCTCGCCAAACTTTCACAAGAAACACTCGTCTCGCTGAAAACACTATCAATAATTCCCCCCACTCTTTATCTGTGCTTAAACCTAAACATAGATTCCATGAACAAAGCTTCTTTCTTAGAACTGCACGCCTGTGAAATTGTCTTCCGTTTTCCTGCTTTCCGGCTGACTACAATATGGTTGTCTTCAAGTCTAACGTAAACAAGTTCTTGATGAGCCGTTCCATATGAGTTAACAAATTTACCGAATTGATTACTATATTGTCCAATTTCTACTGTACACGCTTTAACCCTTATCCTCGAGTGGCCTCTTGGCCTTGATAATGTAGTGAAGCCTGTGTAAAAAGAAATTACATAGATATTTCTTATTAGGTATATTACATAGATATTTTATTAGGTATATTTCATAGATATTTTGTTTTAGGTATATTAAATAGATATTTCTTATTAGGTATATTACATAGATATTTTAAATTAGGTATATGACATAGATATCTTTTAACACGTATATTACATAGATATTTTAGTGTGTATATTACAAAGATATATTTTAGTAGGTATAATTCATAGATATCTTTTAAATTTATATTAAAATTTCTATACTTCTTCTTTTTATATTTTGATATTTTTACTCAATTATTATTTCTCTCTAAGCATTACTAGTTGTGTGTTTTCTTATTAATTGATTCCTATATGTGTTAACAGACGTAGACTGAGTATATCGGTCTATATATAGATGCGTCGGAATCACAATACATTTGTGTAGATGTGTATTGAAGTTTTCGGAGGAAATTTGGTCCGCATTCTAGTTTTAATCTCTATTCGCCCACGCCAGCTTTCAGCGCACATAATAATTCCAGTTCTAATAATTCTTTTTCGCGATAAAAGGATCTCTCCTCCGGTGTTGGTTAGAGATACAACAATTGTCTGACGTTTGGAATACTCATTCCCTGTGGACAGATATCAGATGAGAAAGATGCGAAAAAGATGAGTAAGTGATGCACGATCGCTGATGTCGACCGACGAGCGACATGTCCAAAAGAATTGGAACAAAAACGACCCAGGAAACGAATAAAAGGAACCATGGTAATCGGTTTCTATTCCAGCGTTCGTCGGATACGAATTGATGAGTCCCGCGTGGTTGGAGAAACACGTCTTTTTCCGCAACATCTACATGCTTGTCATTCGTACGAAACTTTCTAGATCTTTGAAGGTAAACGCGGAAAATCCTATTTCCATTCTAGTTGCCTACCGCTGCACACGCTACAGGTCTTGCTGAAGATGGAAAGTGGATTGTACTAAAATTATGTATATTTTTTCGAGAGTTTTACAAGTTTTCAACACTCTTTCTAAGAATTATGTCAAATTGGTTCCATGGTTATCATACTTGGCTATCTGTCTTTAGATTTGGGTTTCGATCTCAGTTCAATGTTTTTAAATATTGGTATAAGTAAAAGCTGAAATATGATTGGAAAAACATATATATATATATATATATATTAATTCCATAGAAAATATAACATACTGACACAACGGGTCACAGGTAGTGTAGTATATATATATATATATATATATATATATATATATATATATATATATGTATATACTAGACTTTATATATATATATACTAGACTTTATATATATATATATATATATATATATATATATACTAGACTGTATATATATATATATATACATATATATATATATATACATTCAGTAATGTGATTAATAATTTCCCCCTTACACCCTTTAAATAAAAAAGTAAAGAAAATATGACAATTATCTCCCCTTACAACAGGTAATTACACAAACAACATTCGAAATATAAACCGTAGCGTCTTTAAATCAAAAGTACGCTAACGGAAATAATTTATTGCACGGGCGTCCCCCCTTTTAAAATTCATCATTCAATAAGGTAAAAAGCTATAGCAAACATCTAAATGAGTATTTTAACCATAGTTCCTGATTTCAAAAAGCGAAAAATTAAAAGGTAAATTTCTCTCTATATTTTATATATATATATATATATATATATATATACCTTTAGATCTATGTATATGTATATATGTGTGTCTATTTTTCCATATATATGCATGTATATATTTGAAATGTGGTACTTAAAGCAAATTATAATTTAAATTCAAATCTATATTTAATCTATTTCTTTTCTATCTCTAACCCATATTAATTTTCTGATAAATTTTAAATCTAGACCTTTTATTTAAATTTTTTTCAGATACATCTGCCTTACTTTTAATGCTAGGTTTATTGATGGTGTCTTTTAAATTTAATAAAAACCCTTCAAAATTTGCTGACGAGGAGACCTTGCTTATTAAAAAACTATATGTAATTATTGTACGTAACTTGATGTCTACCACAATAAAAAGCATTATTTTCCGAAACGATCGTACAGATAATTGATTTTGTTGTTGTTCCTTCTTATGAAACGGATTTTTAATTTAATTATAATTTGATTTTTAAATTTTAAATTATCAATCACATTCCTTAATATTGAATCAGCTCTAGGATATTTACCTATCGAGCTTATTATATATCTAAATTACAACGAGCACTTTCTCTTTCCTGTATTTTAATTAAACTAGTAATTTCACTATTACATTGAAATACACTCAACTCTTTAGACTATTGTTCTAATCTCCTTTAAATTATATATATATATACATATATATATATATATATATATATATATATATATATATATATATATATATATATATATATACTAGACTACCCCTGTCAGACTACCGGGTCAGGGGTAGTCTAGTATATATATATATATATATATATATATATATATATATATATATATATATATTATATATATGTATATATATATATCCAGTCTAGTATATATATATATAAAGTCTAGTATATATATATATATAAAGTCTAGTATATATATATATATATATATATATATATATATATATATATATATATACATACTAGAACTGTAATTAGAAAGAAAAGAAATATATTAGAACTGGAATTATTATGTGCGCTGAAAGCTGGCGTGGGCGAATAGAGATTAAAATACACATCTACACAAATGTATTGTAATTCCGACGCATCTATACATAGACTGTTATACACAGTCTACGTCTGTTAACACATATAGGAATCAATTAATAAGAAAACACACAACTAGTAATGCTTAGAGAGAAATAATAATTGAGTAAAAATATCAGAATATAAAAAGAAGAAGTATAGACATTTTAATATAAATTTAAAAGATATCTATGCATTATAACTACTAAAATATATCTTTGTAATATACACACTAAAATATCTTTGTAATATACGTATTAAAATATATCTATGTCATATACCTAATTTAAAATATCTATATAATATATATATATATATATATATATATAGAGAGAGAGAGAGAGAGAGAGAGAGAGAGAGAGATAGATAGATACTAGACTACCCGTGACCCGTTGAGTCAGTATGTTATATTAGCTATGGAATTAATGTATGGGCGTGACACTTGAAACGTAAACAATCGTTTTTTGTGACATAACAGAAACATTTTATGAAAGTATATTAAAATGAAAAAAGAATATAGATAAATGTATATGAGTCGTTCTGTTTATAATTGTTTATTTTTGGAAGAAAAAGACTTACAGTCATTGAATTATAAGTGGTTTGCCATACTTATAGGTAAATATGCACTAAACAGATATCATAATATTTAAAGTTGAATTTAAATTCTTATATATCTTTTAATTTAAACGCGAACAAAAAACAATCGGGACGCTGAAAACGTACACTGTAAAACAATACGTCTTATTGTCGCGTTGATTATTTATTTGTAACGCAAATAAAAAAAAACATATTTTCGGAGTTATTTATTCATGTTGGTAGTGTAGAAGAAAATGTATGAATGTTTTTTAAGAAAGGTGTATTAAAAAATGGAGAATAAATTTAAAAAAAGAGGAAGGCACTGGGTAAATCGCCGTTGTAAAATGCTCTTATGGTTGTCAACGGGTTAAAGTAGATTTATTTGTAAGAAAATTGCGTTAAAATAACTTAAACGTAATACGGAAATGAACAATGTAAAAAATGCAGAAAGTATTAACAATTGTTTATTTGGATAATTTAAACGCGAAAAAAAAACAATTGGGACGCTGAAAATGTACACAGTAAAACAATATGTTATAATGTCGCGTTGATTATTTGTGTATGTACGAATCCGCAACCGAAAGTCGTAAACCGGATGTTGGGTTACAACACCCGTTACAAGGTCATATGAGTTTTATAATTATATAGATTACAATAGAAAAACACAAGCATGAAAAGCGGTATTGTTAAGCTTAAACATGGAAAAGAAAAGGACAAAATTGTTCTAGTAAAAATTATAATAAATTTATAACTTAAAATATTGCAGCATTGAGAATCGATTATATAATGTTAAATTGAATTTTAAAAAAAAACGTTTTTAATGCTGCAATATTTTAAATTATAAATTTATTATATTTCTTACTAGAATATCTTGTCCTTTTCTTTTCCATGTTTAAGCTTAACCACATAACTTTTCATGTTCGCGTTTTTCTATTGTAATCCATGATTTTTCCAGGGTTACATAAATTCACTTGTACTTTGTTTAATTTCAATATTATGTTTTTTTGCCCCCATACTATAATCTATGGCAGCAGATGAAATGCCGTAAACGGCCACGTTCTCTCTGATTCTCTTTCCTATGGTCTTAAACATGTGGTACAATGGGGAAAAATGGCTGGTTACTTTTAATGCATCTAAAACCAAGCTTCTATGTTTACACCATCAACGTTCTGATCCCCACCTGGTATCAATTGAAATGAATGGGTGTCGTCTTGGGGAGACTCAATTTTTTGACAAGCTTCTGGGCCTGACCTTTACTCCTTATCTAAAATGGGTTACGTGCATCAAATCCGTTGCCAAGGTTGCTGGAAAAATGATGGGATCCTTCTATCGATCCGGTAGATATCTCGCTGCTGATGCATTTCTCTACCTGGTTCGTCCAAGGATGGAGTAGTGCTGGGCAGGAGCCGCTAGGAACTTATCCTGCCTTGACAAAGTTCAATATAGACTTTGTAGCCTTGTTTGGGATGCCCTTTTCTCTTCCCTGCAACATCTTTCGCACAGAAGAGATGTTGCGAGACTGTCTTTGTTTTATCGTTATTGTCATGACAAGTGCTTGTCTGGGCTTCAATCTATGGTCCGCCCTCACCAAACATTCACGAGAAACACAATCAATAATTTCGTCTACTTTTTTATCTGTGCCTAAAGCTAAACGTGGATTCCATGAACAAAGTTTCTTTCTTAGGACTGCACAACTGTGGAACTCTGTTCTCTTTGCCTGCTTTCCAACTGACTATTTCCAAGTGTTTTTTAACATATTTTATTAACTATTTGCTCTTATATATATATATATATATATATATATATATATATATATATATATATATATATATATAATGTCTTTGTGCGAGTGTGATTTTTACCGCCTTATATTTCACTGGGAACAAAAAATCATTATGTTCGTCAGAAAGTTTTTTTTCATTATTAAAACTGATTCAAAGCTTGTACAATCATAATTGCATGATGATATGCCGTTATTATTCACGAGCAAGACCACTTAACCGGCGTTGCCCGGTGGTATCGTGCCTATCCCGAGTAACAATCAAAGTACGGCTGTTGTTGTTGTAATCTAACTACCAACCTCCTCATGTTAAGGACGGCTTTCGGATTGGTCACGCCAACCTTCCTGTGTTAAGAACAAAATAGACATCCCATTTTGTGAGTGGGGGTGTGATTGTCAAAACAAATTGCCCGAAATGTAACTTTGATAATCCCTCTCAGGATTCTCACGTGCAAATACGATGAACGAATAAAAAAAAATTGGTGTTTGCAGTGTCGGCCCGCCCGTGCGTACTAATCTAGCGGGCAGGATGTGGTTCAGGGTAGTTTAGGTGACAAAATACTCTGGAATACTCTATCACATGCAGCGAGCTAAATTCCTGTAGTCACCTGTACGTTAACATGTAAACCCTATTGAAAAAGAGCACTATAAACAGAATGTTTTCTTTAAATAATAAACAATTATTCATTTTAAACACTATATACAGACTTTTGTTTATATTATAAACAATAACATAGAACACGTTTTAATTTAAAACAGTGTAAACTATTTAAAATTTTGATTTTAGACAAAAGACACAGAATTTTTTAATAATTTTGGAAGAAATGTTGTTCACAGACATTTTTCGATATAAGAAAATAAAATTGTGGGAAATTAGGCAAAAACAAGTTATTTAAATTTGTGACATATTTGTGTTTAAAAATATAAACAAAATATTTAACATTAGTTAAGTGCACACAAATATTTTTAAATATATATATATACATAAAAGCAAAATACAATTTATTTTGTTTTGTGGCCTATTTGCATTAAAAAAAAACATTTAATATTAGTTATTCCCTTGCGAGCCCTCAGTAAAAATTGTGTTTTTTAATTAAGAACCCCCTTATAAAATGAAATAGCATCGAGTACCCTTTAGAGCACAAAAAAAAGAAAAATTACCTTCAGTAGCCAGGCTCGAACGTATAACGCAAAGAGGAAAAGAAGATAAAGAAAAAGGAAATATTTAGTTGTCTGGCCCACAGTGAACTTACGACGTTAGGGTCCTTCGAAATAACGCCTTTAAAACGTATCGCGATATGTGAATGACTTTGCGAAAATGACTATAACAGTTTAGCACACGATGCTCCTCTCTCTCTCTCTCTCTCTCTCTCTCTCTCTCTCTCTCTCTCTCTCTCTCCGTGTATACTTGCTTAACCTTATAAAATGAGTTAAAAATTTACCATGGCTACGATGATGACGACGCCCCCTCCCACTCTCTCTCTCTATCTCTCTCTCTCTCTCTCTCTGTCTATCTATCTATCTCTCTCTCTCTCTCGGTCTCCTGCCTTCTCCCTCTCTCTCGCTCTCTCTCCGTGTATACTTGCTAAATTTAATAAAATGAGTTCAAAAGTTTAGCACAGCTATAATGGCGACGACTCTCCCCCCCCCCTCTCTCTCTCTCTTTCTCTCTCTCTCTTGCTCACTCGCTCTATCTATCTCTCTATCTATCAATCTCCGTGTATATTTGCTTCCATAGTCCCTCGCTCACTCGCTTGGAAAGGATGATCCAGACGGTAAAGAAGGGCATAAAAGCATGCTTGCAACAGAAGGAGGAAATGAATGCTTTCCTACCGAGACTATTTCTAAGTTATTGCACTATTCCGCATGTAGGCAGGCTAGAAAGTCCATCTGCCTTAATGGGCAGACAATTAAGATCCCGTTTGACTATGTCATATGCCAAAAATCAAAAGATGTGGTACAAAAGAAATAGGAATATCAAAGCCGGGACAGCAGAATTTATTATGAAGAAAGGACATGATACTGCACTATTAAATAAAGAAAATGGGAATAGTGTCTAGTTCATTCTTACCAAATAAGATCCAAGGAGAACAATAGGATGAGGAAATGCATTCAGAGCTACTCAATATTGACGTAATAGAAGAGCTGATGCAGAATGAGACTGTGCAAGAAGAAGTAGAGAGAGGGGGGTGAAGAGGAAGAAGTAGAATGGGACAAGGCAGAAGAGGAAGATCAGAATATTCAGGAGGAACAGTTCGATTATAGGAAAAGACGTAATAGATCAAGATATCCAAGGGAAAGGAGAGAGATAAAGAAAGATGTTCAGGAGGGCACAGGAAGAAGTACAGGAAGTACTCACGGCAAAAAGCCCTTCCGTTATAGAGAGATGTAGTGATATGCAAATTAAGTATAATTTGCATATGAGCATATAGCTCATATTTATAAACTGACACCAACTAGAACAGGTTTGTTGTTACTTAGCGTTATACACGACATATCAATAATAATAATAATAATAATAATAATACGAATAACCCAAATAATCCTAATTAATACCTTTTGTAAACGGCTGATAGGAAGTAATAATTATCATAGATTTAGTTTGGTTTTGCTTTTCTTTTTAGCAGAAAAGCGAAGCGTCATTTATTCAGTGCTAAGTAACGTTTATTTCTAAGTGATAGTCCATTCCATGTTAAAGGTGCAATCCTTGGTACAGGCGATATCAAGAATATAATTAAGTGAATTAAATAGGGTGTTCATTTCGAAATACCGTACAGATTCTCAAGTTCGACATTGCATTTCCGCTAGGTGCACTGAAAGTATGTCAGAGGCTAGATCGGCTAAAACGCTGTAAGAATAACATCCAAAATGAACACAGTGGTCAAGATGATGCAAATAATTCAAATTAGAAATCTTTATTAATTCTATTTATTGCAATTATCCTCATCTTTTATACCTTATAAAAGATGAGGATAATTTTCCGCAATAAATAAAATTAATAAATTTGAATGAATTCCAATTAAATAATAGAAATCTTTATCTGCAAAATTCCGGAACATATTCAAAATGGGTTGACGCGCCGTAACATAAACAAAACAAAACATCAATTTTAATTATATGCCGACACTAAATATTATTTACGTAAGTATTTGTTTTATTACTGCTTCTATTTTAAGAAATAAAAAATTGCAAAAACAGCCAGCAGGTGGCGCTTTTAATCATTGGTTTTGAGGAAAATGCTTTTTTTCTTAATTTTGGTCGAATTCGCACCGCATTACCTCCGATATAGTTTAACCGACAAAAAAATATCTCATGTAAATTTGCTAATCAAATATACAAAATATTTTATTTAATTTCATATTTTTTTACAATTTAAGACGAAAATGAAAAACATGATTATCTTTCAGACTTTAGCACCAGGTGCACCTCGTGAAATGCGTTAATGTTAAAAAAATATGTGATCCTCGAAAGGGTTGGCGTTTGTATTTTTTGTTTTTGTTTTTTTTTTTGTTTTGTTTTTTTTTTTTTTGTTTCTTTGGTTTTTTTTTTTTTTTTGGTTTTTTGTTTTGCTTTTGCGTTTATGAAAAAGCAAAAGCTTAAAAGACGAGGTTAAATCCTGACTAATAATTGGGCTCTTTGTTCCGAGCAGTACCACATACAAGTTTCCAAACACTGAACAGTTTTATTTTATTCTCCACCTTACCCGGACGTTAGACACAAAGTCAAGTGTGGGCTTCATAAAAGTGCTTGTGAAGAACGAAATGAATTCGAACTTTGCACATTCAGATTTTCAGTTTATGCCGTTAAACACTTAGCCACTGTCACCCCTAGGTCCTGGATATGACTTTAAACTATATCCGATGGTGAGGCCCCAGTTTGCGGGCTTTGGCGAGTGTGGAGCCGCCCTTTAATTGCCATTGCTCCCAGGTCCGCTCTGACCCAGATATATATATATATATATATATATATATATATATATATATATATTCTGTTAAAAAAATTGTTCTTCAAAATGACTGCATTCGGCATTAAATAACCTGAAAAGGGCTGATATGCCGTAAAATAACACTTAACTGTTACAGCGAATCGGACTTGAGTGTTGATCGTGTGTCGTTGTGAATGATGTGAAACTGTATATAAAAGTCACATTGGTTCAATATGCAAAGATGAAACAAAAGGTTATCGAGTCCATCTTAAAGGATTATCCATCTACTTGGAGAGTTCCAAAACAATCGAGACGATTCTGAAAGAGCACCTGCATGTACTGCTCTTTTTTTCTTTACAGATTTTGGAATTTGAATCTCAGGTTTAACTGCTGTGATTAAAGCAGTCAAATGTTAATTTCGAGACACTGCTGCCGACAACTCACTACTTGGCCTTTTGGTGTCAAGATCAAAGTGTAGTATCTGTTCTTCAGATGCTGCACTTCAATTTCTTGTTCTCTATAAATGGAGGAGAAATCCTTCACGACTGAGACAATTTTTTATTTTTGTTCCTTTTCTCCACATTAAAAAACGACCCTGGTGTCTAACTCTGTCCCGTGGGGAGGCATTGTAAATAGGAATTTTTAAAGAAAGTTTCTAACGAGGCTGTGAATGTTGACGCTGTTGAGCGTAAGGCTGCTTTAAGGCGCGGTTCGGATGGGTACATTCGTAAAGTACATAACCTGGAAGGACACCCCTTAGTATCGACTCGGGAGATCTGCGAGGGGTTTCGGGAGCATCTATCGGTGCGCTTCACCCAACTACCCGGACTCAGGGTTGATGAGTTTGGCAGCTATTTGGCTGACTCGCCCCGCCTCACGGCGGCTCGGGCGGCTAGCTGTGATGGTCTTATTACTGAACATGAGGTCATTACTGCGTTGAAGCAGGTCGGCTATAACAAATCCCCGGGGCTTGATGGTCTACCCTACGAGTTTTACTTGAGGCTGTCGCCCATGTTGGTCCCTATTCTGAAGGATATGTTCAACCATTGGTTTTCCCAGGGTTCCATCCCTGGACAGGTGACCAAAGGTGTGATCACATTGCTGAGGAAAGGTCAACGGCATGGTGGGAGGGAAAACTTTGATGATTTTAGGCCCTTGACTCTGCTAAACACAGAGTTAAAGATTTTGGCAAAGATTCTTGCGAATCGCTTGCAGGTTGTCATCACTGACTTGATCGAACCGGACCAGACTTATGCTGTGAAGGGGAGATCGATTCAAGACAATTTGCACTTGATACGCTCGATCATAGAGGGGACAGAAGACGACGCCGAAGCCGCGCTGATCAGTTTGGATCAGTCCAAGGCATTCGATAGGGTCGACCATCGGTTCCTAGGATCTGTGCTAGAGGCCGCCGGATTTAATCCGGACTTCCGCAAGTGGATCTTTGTTCTGTATGACAGGCCGACGGTAGCGGTGCAGATCAACGGTAAGCTGTCGGAGTCATTCGCTGTCTCTCGGTCGGTGCGACAGGGTTGTCCGCTGTCGCCTCTGTTGTATGTCCTGGCGTTGGAACCCCTCCTTCGCAAGTTAAGGGACGAGGCGGCTACACCAGTCCTGCGCGGAATAGCTCTCCCTGGAGGCACACGAGCCAGGGTTTCCGCGTTCGCCGATGACGTCACCGTGTTCGTGTCTTGCCTCACGGACGTTCAAGCGGTGGTCGAGGCGCTCGCTCGATACGAAGAAGTAACAGGGGCCATCTTCAACCGTAGCAAGTCTGTTGGCCTGCGGTTGGGGGCCTGGACCGGGGTAAACTCGCTTCCAGGTATTTTCAGCTGGACCGATGGACCGGTCCGCATTCTCGGTGTCTGGTTTGGACCGGGACTTCAGCTGGAAAAGAATTGGTCGGAAGTACAGTCTAAGGTCAAATCGTCAGTAAAGACTTGGATTGGAAGGAAATTGTCCTTGAAGGGTCGGGCGGAGGCGTGTGCTACATACGTCTTTCCGCTCATCCTTTACCGTTTGTCTGTACTTCCTCTCCCTGCAGAACGACTAACCCGCTTACAAGGGCGCCTCGATTCACTTTTGTGGAACGAGGGTAAGCACTATGTCTGCAGAGAGGTCTGTGTTCAAAATCCGAGCGAGGGAGGCCTGGGTCAGCCCAGTCTCTTGTGTCATAGAAACGCCGAGAGATTGGCTTTCCTGGGTCGTTCGCTTGAAGGAGACGCTCCTTGGGTCCCTGTGGTTGAGAACTCGTTTCCCAATCTCAAACCCAACCCTTCGGTAGAAGGTCGTCGTAGACCGAAGGGGGAGTCCAAGTTCTTCTCCGAATGCCGAACCGCTCTTAGAGCTTTGCCGGGGACCAATGTCCTCGATCAGCCAAGGAAGAAACTGTATCGGGATTTAGTGGAGGGGACCGCGAAGGATCCACTTTGTAGGCGGATGGGATGGTCGATGGAGGTTGTCCGTTCTCAATGGCGTTGGGCGCCGGGACGGGAGATTCTGAATAACTCGGAATTCTCCCTGACTTGGCGACTGGTCCGAAATGCGCTGCCCCTCTTCGACGTACTTTTCCGGTATAAAGAACATACCAGCCGCTTCTGTCCGTGCTGTGACGAACGCGAGCCCGAAACAATCGAGCACGCGTTTTTTAGTTGCAGCCGGATACAGCCCCTATTAAGGTACGTCGAGGGGGTAACAGCTCGCATCGATGCCGAGTGTCTGCTCGATCTCGACGTAGGAACTTTTGTGTACAACATGGAGCCGCCGTTCCCCAGGGAGGAAAGTTTGGTTTATCTGGCGATCCTAGCAGTAGCGCGCATGACCATTTGGATCGCGCGCCTCAAGTTGGTCCACGAAGGGACATCTGTTCCTGATCGGGATCTGATCGTTTACTTTAAACATTTGCTTAAAGTAAAGATCAGATGCGATTGGAAGAGGTTGCCTAGAGTGGAATTTGACAAGAGGTGGGTGCACAGCACTAGTTTGTGCATCCGTCGAGGAGCCAAGTTTCAATACGTGTTCCCTCCTTAGGCATGGCATGGGCGGTGCTGGGTCCTACGGAACCCATCCCGCCTAGGTTAGCATTATAAGTTCAGTAAAGTAACTCTTGACTGGTGGTACAAATGAGATCCTGTTCCTGATTTTATTTTTTGGTATTAGAGAACCTCTGAGTCTGCCCAACCCCCCTGCTCCTCATCTTTATTTTCTGATGCCCCCGATCATCCCCTACTCAGAGGTCACCTTCCTACCCCCTCCATCCGTTGCTTTATTTTCTCCCACCTCCATTAAGGCGACTTCCCCAAACCCCATTAGGGATGCTCTGCTTGTTTTCGGTTCCCCGGAAAACAGTGGGGGATCTAGCCACATAGAATAGTACAGGGGGGGGGGTCTTACTAACAACACATTAGTAGATTTTCCTTATTTTTGAAATGAACATTTTCATTAGTTTTTTCCCACTCCACGAACATTTTATGCCAATTAATTCAAGAACTCTTTCTAATGAAATCGAACTTTATTTTCTCACACATACACACACACACAAAAAAAAAAAAAAAAAAAAATGCACACACAACATACAGAAATGAATATACAAATTGTACATAGTTAAATTTTACATTGAACGCTGGGGTTATTAGTTAGATTAGGATCCACAGAGTGATTGAGGTATTTTGGTAAATGTTTCCAGTCAAGAGTAAGACTTCAAAGTCTCATCTGTTACGTAGTCAAAAAGACCCTGTACCCTCCCCCTCCCAATTTCTTGTAGGGCCTTGTGCCTAATTTTGTTGAATTGAATTTTTTGTACGTTTTTTATGTTCAATTTTTTCTTTCTCAATAAAATATATAAACAAGATCAAAGTGTAGTATCTGTTCCGGCAGATACTGCACTTAAGATAATTTGTACCAGTCAATGGAGGGGAAACCCTCTATACTGGGACAATTATTATTTTTGGTAACCAGAGTGCCCCCTTTTAGGGGAGCTGGTTTTTACCTCACATTAAAAACGGCCTTGTGCCTAATTTGCTCAGTGGGGGAGCAAATAAATACCATCTGTTCCGGCAGATACTGCAAGCTATGACTAGCAAAGACCAGATGTGGGGGCAACCCCACATGCCTGACCTTTAACCAGCTCCCATTTCCCACCTCTCGGGAGCTGGTCCCCTTTTTCCCTTCCCCCTCCCTTCACTCCTCACATTAAAAATTGGCCTTGTGCCTAATTTGTTCGGTGGGGGAGCAAATAAATACCATCTGTTCTTCAGATGCTGCACTTCGTTTTCTTGTTCTCTTTCGGTGGAGGAGAGATCCTTCACGACTGAGACAATTTTTATTTTTGTACCTTTTCTCCACGTTAAAAAACGACCCTGGTGTCTAACTCTGTCCCGTGGGGAGGCATAGTAAATAGGTACTGTCAATATTCCACTTCAAATCTGCTATCAAAAACTCAACTCCAAAACTGCACACTCTACTGTCTAAACGCAGCTCTAGAACACATCGTACTGCTGACAACACTTGCTACTCTGACATTCAAATCCAAAACCCTTACAGTCTCTGAAAAATCAGGTTATTTATATTTAACCGGAAGCATCTCAATTACATGTTAGGTGACAATATCGCAAGGATATAAATAGAAAAGGCGGCCTATTTTCCTTCATTCTTTTTGTCCACACGGAAATCTATAGATTGCACACAAACAGGTTTGTACTAATTTGTGTTTAATTACAGAATAGCAACTTATGTTGCCTTACGTATCATTTTAAACCACAACTGCCTACGAGTTAATACAAGCCCCAAGATCGCCATGGACATGGAATATATGCCTACATTAAAGATGGCTTTTCGTGTGGTAGGGATATCTCCAGAGAAGACCCTAATTTTCCTATATGTGCTTCCGGGTTCCACTTCTGTCATGATTTTGCCATTGCCTATGACCTCACCCAGATTGTCCACGAACCCACCCGAGTGCCCAGATACTTCCGGTCAGTAGGCTAGCCTTCTAGACCTCTTTCTCACAACTTCTTCTGGGCTATGTTCAAGTTCCGTTCTGTCTCTTCTGGGATCTTCCGACCACTCGGTTGTATCAGTTAAGATAAAAACGAAATGCAATAAGTCTGGAGATGTACCTCTCCACCGTACTGTATATCGATACTCTACCGCTGACTGGGATAGCTTCCGTACACTTATGTCCGATCTACCGCTGCATTCCATGTTTTAAAAAGATGTGTCCTCCATAGTATCAGACCTGACCGAATGGCTAATTGTAGGCATAGACAGATTCATACCATCCAAAATATTCCAACAAAAACCTAATAGCCAGCCATGGTTCTCCGCAGAATATGCTGCTGCCATCGCGCACAGAAATCACTTTTTTCATAGCTACCAACGTAATAGATGCACTGAGAGTAAAGCTGCCTTCAGGGCTGCCAGCAACCACTGCAAAAGAGTAATAAAAAATGCAAGAGAGCTACATGCTCAGTCCTTTAACTCCAAAGTAGCTGAGCAGCGGCTTGGTTCCCACCATTTTTGGCAAAAAGCAAACAGGATCTTGAACAGAAGCATGCGTTCTATCCCAACCATCATCAATGGACCTGAGGTCATCTTGTCAGCATCAGATAAGGCCAAACTATTTGTCAAGAACTTTGCAGCTAACTACCCTATGCGACGAAGGCCATCAACTCCCCGTATTTCCTCCTATAACGGACAACACGCTCTGCAACATATAAATATCCGTGCGTGATGTCGCTAAGCTAATCAAGAACCTTGATTCCAGTAAAGCAACTAGCCCTGACGGCATTCCAATCATTGTGCTGAAAAAGCTTCAACTAGAACTTGCCAAGTGCTTCCCAACACCCTGGGAAACCTCATCAGTATGCCCTGTATTTAAGAATTCGGGTGATAAGTCATCTCCCTCTCAGTACAGACCAATAAGTCTCCTGTGTGTCATGAGTAAGCTGCTGGAATCCATATTAAATAGAGAAATAGTCAACCACCTCAGCAGAAATAACCTTCTTAGTGACATGCAATATGGTTTCCGTTCTACCAGATCTACAGCAGATGTGCTAACGGTTATATCATATAGGATTAGCGAATCTCTTGACAAAGGCTTCCTCTCTAAGGCAATTGCTCTTGACATACGAAAGGCCTTCGATAAGGTTTGGCATAAGGGCCTACTTCACAAGATTTCCAGCTACGGTATCACTGGAAATGTTTCCTCGATCATTAAATCATTTCTCTCCAATAGGTTCATAAGAGTAATGGTTGATGGGCAGAAATCAGAGGCCCTCAGTATTAATGCTGGAGTCCCTCAGGGGTCCATCCTAGGCACAACTCTCTTCCTGATCTACAGCAATGATCTCCGAAAACACATACTTGAATCATTCGTTGACATCTATGCTGATGACACGACCATCTATGGCAACACATCAAAGGCGGTAAATGGCAAAATTCTCTCAGATTCTCTCTCCTCTGATCTTGAGATCGTGGTACAGTGAGGAAAGAGGTGGCTGGTTACTTTTAATTCATCTAAAACCAAGCTCCTATCCTTACATCATCAACGCTCTGATCCCCATCTGGGATCAATTGAAATGGGCGGCTCTCCTCTAGGGAAAGCTCCCTGTTTTGATAAGCTTCTGGGCTAGACCTTTACACCTGACCTGAAATGGAACACGTACATCAAGTCAAGAATCCTTCTACCACTCCAACAGTTATCTCACCCCTGATGCAATTCTGTATCTGTATAAAAGCCAAGCACGTCCAAGGATTGAGTACTGCTGCCACATCTGGGCAGGAGCTGCTGAAAACAGCCTATCCTACCTTGACAGAGTACAAAATAGGCTCTGTAATGTAGGGGGTGATGCCCTTTTCTCTTCCTTGCAACCTCTCTCTCACAGGAGAGACGTTGCGAGCCTGTCTTTGTTTTACCGTTACTACCATGGCACGTGCTCGTTTGAAATCCAATCTCTGGCCTTCTCCTTCGCCAATCTTTCACGATAAACACCTGTCTAGCTAAAACCACTGTCAAAAATTTTCCCCACTCCTTATCTGTGCCAAAATCAAAACGTAGATTCCATGAACAAAACTTCTTTCTTAGAAGAGCACGCCTGTAGAACTCTGTTCCGATTGTCTGTTTCTCACCAGACTCTGGATGTCTTCAAGTCCAATGTAAACAAATTCCTGATGAAACGCCTCCTTAAGTAAGACACTTTATCAAATCTCCAACACTAACGTACTGTACACACAATAGCCCTTATCCCTGAGTGGCTTCCGGGCCTTCATAAGTGGTGACTATCTTGTAAATGAAACATCGAGGGTGTGCATGTCTTATGGTTTTTGTCTACGGTTAAGATTATCACAGACGGGCCCGATAAACCAGCTACACACATCCACCTACCTCGCTATCTATCTATCTATCTATCTATCTATTTATATCTATATATCTATATATATATATAGTAAGTTATAATTTACTAACTAGCTCTATCTACGTATTGAGCACTGTTGAAGTAAATACTAAAAGTTTACGCATAAATTTATACTTTCGTATATATTTATGTGAGTAAATGAAGTAGTTATATATATATATATATATATATATATATATATATATATATATATATATACTATCAAAAGTCAATATATATATATATACTATCAAAAGTACCCGTAGTTGAGTGGGTTCAAAAACAGCCTACAGAAAATGACCTCTGATTTATGAAAGTATTATAGGTTAGTAAAAGGAAGAGTTCTAAAGAGATAGCTTCAAATTTGGGGGTATCAAAACCAAAGCAAAATATTATGAAAGTAAAAATAAAACAGATAAACCCCATTATTTATTATACAATACATGTTCACACTGAAAGACTTATCACAATATTCTGTGGATCTATATTAAAAAACCTTGTTAAACTTTGTGACATATTTCCATCCTATGGAGGTCAGGTTCGAACGAGCACCCCATAATTTTATTATACCATATTTCTTCAAACCGAAACATAATTATCCAAGCATACTTACGCAGATAGATATGAAAAGTTTTTATAAAAGTCTGTGCCTATTTCCATTTTATGGAGGCCAGGCGCGACCGCAGACCCCACAATTTTATTATACCATCCCTATTTAAGTTAAAACATACTTATCAAAGTATTCTTATGTACATCTATATCAAAAACACTTGTAAACTTTTTTTTTTAATTTTTTATTTCCATACTTTGTGGACCAGGCGCGTACACAGACCCCACAATTTTAGTGAATCATCATTACGACATGTCAAACATACCCATTCTTGTGTCTCGATACATCATCTATCATTGTATGTGATCAGTTTTCTATAATAGTCAACCATATAGGAGCCTATATATGATCAAACACATACACAGACATCCAGCTTTATATATATATATATATATATATATATATATATATATATATATATATATATGGGGGGAGAGGTAAGTTTCTTGATGAAGACGTAGCAAAGTGCTCGATTATAAGGAAAATAACAATATAAGAGCGAAATATTAATTCATATATGTATTTTACGGTACCGTTAGTTTCAAATCCAATACAAAGTATACTAATTTTTTGTCATCTATGAATGACTCTTCAGTCTCTATTTATATCTGTCTTTCGAGAAATGGTGTCCATCACGCTGCGTAGAACGCTGCGTTTGTACAATTCTCAATGTTCTTTTGTCAATTTTAGTTTTGTTTTTATCCTGTTAGTTTTATTTTATTTGTTATTTTTTTGTTTTCTTGAAATTTTGCCGACATATGC
The DNA here is from genome assembly GCF_053919585.1 of Euprymna scolopes. Taxonomy (NCBI): domain Eukaryota; kingdom Metazoa; phylum Mollusca; class Cephalopoda; order Sepiida; family Sepiolidae; genus Euprymna; species Euprymna scolopes. The sequence goes on along the minus strand of NC_136496.1, from coordinate 108,413,722 downwards.
GTAGTTGAAAAGTATGTATTAATCATTTTGTTTTCTTAATGGATAAATGTAGCTAGCTTTGTTCCCGACAGCCCTATATCTATTTATCTGTTTATACTCCTATAAATTTGTTTTTGTTTGTGTGTGTGTGTGTGTGTGTGTGTGTGTATTGATATTCATATTTAAAACCCTTTTTTTAATTTATTTATTTATTTAAAAAGGAAATACACATTTGTTATATATGGGTCGTGGAATTGCATTCATCTGCAAAAGATCTAGCTTATTTGCATAATCTTTTAAGCATTAATTTTAATTAAGCCCTATTAGTTTTTTTCAATTTTCTAATGGAATAATCATCTTTAGTTAGCTATTACGTGTTATTATATTCATGCAGATATTCTACATTATTTATACTTGTGTAATATTTGTGTAAAAAAGGTTATAGTAAACGCAAACCTCTTTGAATATATATTTATGTATGCGTATAACTATTTCTTTAACAAATTTTGCCTACCAAACTCTTCTGGCAGTTTTTGGTCTGAAAACATGAAACTTAATAATCAGGCTATTCTTAACGATGTGAATCTTTAAATGTCGGTTCTGGTCGGGGAAAATCGGTGCAAAACTGTGAAAATTTAACAAATGGAATTTTCCAGATGAAGGTCGAACGACAGCTCTATGAATATGCATGCGTAACGTAATAGCTATTAATTCATGTTTTAATTTTTAGTCGTGGAGCAAGCATGTCATCATAGCTCAGGCATTAACGTCAAAGGAAAAAGTAAATTGTAATGAGTCATTTTTCTTGTTTAAGTTTTTAAATCATTGCTATATATTTGGTCTAACATAATATAATAATTAATACGAAATCTGTATTAATCAAAATACCATATTTAAGTACATTTATAACCGGGAAATTATACCAAACAAGCACATTCTCAATACTAATGCTTTCACTTAGCTGTCATAAATTCGACTCCACGATATGTTTTTAAATCAATAACTTTTAAAGCCAGTTGTTTCCTAAGCAAAAGTGGTCCCCAAGCATTCTAAGTAGTTGTAACGATGTAACGTAGTCCCTGGCTCCATCATTTAAATACGTACGCATATTGACGGCTCATGTGCCGAGTTAATGTCACAAATGCATTTACGTCGTGGGCCTGACGTCACAGAATTAAGATCGAAGGAAAAAGGAGGAAGAAAAAGAAAGGTAAAAACGCGTGGCGACTCGAAAGGTACGCCTGACACGCGCGAATCTCAGCCTTCCTACTACAACTAAAGTGAGTCTGTCGACCGTCGGTGTTTGAAGATAATTGCCTGCTGCACAACAGCGGATTGCTGCTCAATACAAAGGACTACATGATCCGAGAAGGGGAAATAAATATTGTGTCATGTTTAATATGTGTGGACGACTTACGTTTGAAACCGAACAAAACAAATAAATTTCTTCTTTCACCTAGAAAAATTCGCGTAAAAATTTACTCTTTTTTTTTTTTGCGAGCCTCCACACACAATGTTTGGTCGATTTAAAAAGTATTAATTTCACAACAATAAATATCTCCCATTATTCTCAGAGGATTGTGCCGATGTAACTTCTGATCTTTCTCACGTGTGTCTTCTTGAACTCCAAAACCTGTGATTTTTTTTCAGTTGCAAGTAATAGATGTCTGGCGTCTGAAGGATCAATCCGCAGTTTTGTTTTGTTTTATGTTGTTGTTTTTTTTACATAGGAGTCCCCGCTTATCAAGGCCCAAAAGCCACTCGAGGATAAGAGTTAAAGAGCGTACAGTATCAGAATCATAGTAATTGTACGTAGTGGAAATTCGGTAAATTTGTTAACTTAAGTGGAACGACTCATTAGGTACTTGTTTACATTGGACTTGAAGACGGCCACTACTGACGATACTAAAATATATTTAATAATCACTTTGTATTTCTATCCTGTCATGCCTAACGTAACGAGAACACTCTATCAGCGTGAATGATAGTATAAGCTCAGTTCCAATTTCTGTACAGACTACCAGGTTCGACACCAAAGATTCTAAACTTCGATCATACGTACTTGAAGAAAGTCTAAGGTTTCATCGACTGCAACGTTGTAAAAATAACAAGATGAGAAAGATACTCGGAATAATAGAAATAATAAAAATTATCTCTCCACGTGTGTAAAATTCTGAAAAAAAGAATTCTTTCAACCATACATACTTACCTAACATGCTATCTTGCTTGGTAGGATTCTATGGTATCTCTAATTTGCATTATGTATCTTAAACAATATTCTTATCAATATGTTCCCTATAAAAAGGTTTTATGATTTTGAAATAATTGTTTATAAAAGGATACTGTAGTTTGCTTGAAGCATTGTGCGTAGTGTGAAAAGAGTTGTGTTTGAAGGCTATATCAACGCGGTTCGTAGGAAGCACCGTGGACACAAGTTAATATATAAAAGAATAATGACAATATTAGCAGGAATTTTGAATAACGTTCGATTATATTACGTTTTCTAGCTGAAGTACCCGGCGTTACCAGGTTGCATTTGATATATGTAAATATTCCGTTCTCATACATAGTTATCTTATTGTTTAAACGAAGAATTAATTCATAATGGCTTCTTTTTCCATATCCCTCATGAGGTAGGAGCAGTAGATGCGTTTTATTGCATAGAGATCTCGCACGTAGCACTAATTCTCTTTTCCAGTTTAATCTTTTTATCTTTTAGTCCTTTGTCTCTCAAATATGATGCAAAAATTCCTATATTTATACGATATTACTTTTGATTTTGCTCGCCGTAAAATACCTTTTAATATATTTAAATCATGCCGATATTCTCATTTATTAATACAAAAATATAATGGCAAAAGTTTTTTTTTTTAATATGACTTAGTGCCATCAGCTAGAATCAAAACCAAAACATTTTACGTCTCATCCGCGTTCTCTACCGATGTAGTATCGAGACAAATTTTAAACATTAACACACTTGAAATAATGAATTTTCTGTGATCATGCGCAGAAAGAAGTATAAACATGTCCGCCAGTTAAAAAGAACATTTCGAATTTCAACATACCAATACATGTCTGTATGTTGTATTCATCAACTCAAACAAAGATAGTCCTCGTTATAACCTATTCTTAGTGTATTCCCTGTTAATCTCAGTGTTATGTAACCAGTAGTTTAAGGGTTTATCTGTTAAATATGTATACACACATACATCTACTGGTTTATTTATATAGATTCACGAACATAGTATGTCGCACAAAATATTAGGTTTTGATGTACCTGATTTTCGAGGGTAGTATCTCTTTTTCGAGGGAGAACATAAAAAGAAACGTATACAACTGTTCGGCGAGGTTTTTTTTTTTTGTATGCTTTACTTTATTTTATTTCTTTATTTCCGGAAGTCAGTGTCGCAGCCTGACTGTCAAATCAATTTCCAAGATACGAGTTGTGATGGACATTAAGTATTGTTGGGAATTATTATAGCTTTTTTTTTTTTTTTTTCATTTATAATATTTTTCCTCCGAACCGCATTGATACAGCCTTCAAACACAATTCCTGTCACATAATTGTTTACATTTTCATAGAAAAAGTGACGAAGAACACAAGCTCAAAAATTCTCACAGGATGTCGTCGTCCAGTGAAATAGACAGCGTCTAATTCCATTTAGTAGCCGATCTCTGCTGTTTCCTGCATCTGTTTATTATTATTATTATTATTATTATTATTATTATTATTATTATTATTATTATTATTATTATTATTAAGTTGATAATAGGACTTCCGGTTTGGTTTTGTATAAATATTAATGAAACGCAGCGACAAACAAACATCAACAGATTACGCATGCGCATCTAGAAAGCGGAAACAAAGACGAAAATCGAGTTAGTTGACTTTCATCGAAGAGGAAATGCTTTTTACGCTACCATCGTTCGATTTAGTTTATCTAGGAAAAAGAAATTCAACAAATATTGAAAAATTACGTTATCATATATGTGCATATGTACATAAGCAGACATATGATTCAAAGTTAAAATTTTCCAGAGGTGAAGCAAATAATAAATTCTAACGAGGTTCATACAAGATGCTCAATGCCGAAGTAGGGCAGGAAATACTTCTTAGTTGTTTTATATAAGCATTTATCTGTCGCTAAACATTCAGGAGCGTGTTTCGGTCAACCAGTTACGATTATCTAGAGACCTCGTCAGGCGATATTGCTTATACAAAAGTGAAGTCCGTAAAGCAATACTGTCTTAAGAGGACTCTAGTTACTTGTAACTGGTTGACCGAAACATGCGCATGAATGTGCTGCGACGTATAAAAGTTTGTAAAAAATTAATAAAAAGTATATTTATATATATATATATATATATATATATATATATATGTATATATATAAATATATATATACTAGAAGTCTTCCCAGCGTTTACCAATTATAAAATACGCATAAACATCATATTATTTAAATTCATATAATAACTGAAGCGTGTGCATGCAAGTATTATTTTTTTTTCTACACAGTTCACTTCTTTTAAGTAAAAAATAAAAAGAGACTGAACCAAAACCTTAAGATTTTTAGTCAACTACGATAACCATTGGCCCAGATTGAAGAGTGTTTTTAAACCTATTTATTCTTAACATAATAAACCTTTAATGTAGAACAAGTAACGCATGCACATTTATAAAACAGTAGACAAACAGATAAAAAAATTTTGATGAATCCCACGTAACAATTTTTCAATTTTGACGCCTTAGCAGTTCTTTCTTCCGGTGAAAACGGATTAAAATATTTCCACGTGTCTAAATACCCTAAATACAATATTCCAAGCCTGTAGATCAAAAATATTTGGAGTATTTGAGTATTTGCATATATAGAGAGAGCAAGAGAGAGAGTGAGTGAGACAAGAAAAGAAAAAAATAATATATATATATATATATATATATATATATATACACGTTTCTTATTGTTGAGCACTTTCAGTTTAATTAAAAAGTCGGTCAATTTAGCTCTTATGTGCATGTCACCATATAATGATTACATCACTCTGACGAACGTTAAAACATTAAAAAAAATAAATGTTTAAAATTCAACAGAATTTCTCGCAGTTAACTATAGCCGAATGGATTAGGTCCTTGCGAATAGAACCAGAGATGGGTTCTGTTGCCGAGTTCGAATATGTCGACTGGTGTTAATCGTGACACCCTCCACTGATGATTCCCGAAAGGATGAAACACTAGTGTCTGTAAGTATTTCATTATTATTATAGTTAATAATTATATATATAAATATTTTTTGCGGGGTACAAAATTTTATTATGGCTATGTAAAGACCAAATTTAAACTTGTTCGAAAACATTCTTTATTTTAGATTGTGAAATTAAAAAATATAAATTATATATGGTGAAGGTCGAATGCCTGCATTAATAATGCATAATGTAGTAGCCATTGGTTCGTGTTTTAATTTTTAGCCTTGCAGTAAACATGTTTTCATAGCCCAATCATTGTCGGCAGAGGCAAAATAAATCGTGAGCTGAACGTTTTGGTTTCGATTCTCGGTGGTGGCGCATAAGCCTTTTTTTTTACTTTTCAAATCATTACTATATATTGCATTCAATCTCTCTCTCTCTCTCTCTATATATATATATATATATATATATATATATATATATATATATAAGTGAAAATGTCTGTCTGTCTTTTCTCTATGGTAGTTAACGAAGACCATTATGCATCTAAAACCAAGCTTCTATCTTTACATCATCAATGTTCTCATCCCCATCTGGTATCAATTGAAATGAATGGCTCTCGTCTTGGGGAGGCTTCAAGTTTTGACAGGCTTCTGGGCTTGACCTTTACTCCTGATCTTAAATGGAAAACGTACATCAAATCTGTTGCCAAGGCCGCTGGAAAAATGGTCGGATCCTTCTATCGATCCAGTAGATATCTCACAGCTGATGTAATTCTCTATCTATATAAGAGCCAGATACGTCCAAGGATGGAATACTGTTGCCACATATGGGCAGGAGCTGCTAGAAAAGACTTGTCCTGCCTTGATAGGGTTCAAAATAGACTTCGTGGCCTGGTGGGAGATGTCCTTTTCTCTTCGCTGCAACCTCTATCTCACAGAAGAGAGGTTGCGAGTTTGTCTCTGCTTTATCGTTATTTTCATGGAAAGTGTTCGACTGAGCTTCAATCTATGGTCCCCCCTCGCCAAACTTTCACAAGAAACACTAGACTAGCTGAAAACATTATCAATAATTTTCCCCACTCTTTATCTGTGCCTACACCTAAACATAGATTCCATGATCAAAGCTTCTTTCTTAGAACTGCACGCCTGTGGAATTGTCTTCCGTTTTCCTGCTTTCCAGCTGTCTATAATATGGTTGTATTCAAGTCCAACGTGAACAAGTTTCTGATGAGCCGTTCCACTTAAGTTAAGAAATTTACCGAACTTCCATTACTATCGATTGCTATATTGTCCTTTTGACTACTGTACACTCTTTAACCCTTATCCTTGAGTGGCCTATCGACCTTGATAAGTGGTGACGCCTATGTAAAAAAAAAAAAAGATAGGCATTACTTTACATATTCACACTTTTTAATATATACATATGCACATAATCTTATGAACAGTATATAAGGCCCGAGCAAAGTCGGGCAGAACTTCTAGTATAAAATAAAAACATTATATGATGTATTTCCCTATGTGCTACAATTGTTTCGTAACCATTTGGACACATTTAAACATTATATCATTTAAATATATTCCATAAACAACGTCTTTAAACACAAAAATACATGTGTCATATATTTATTATAAATATATTCATAATCTCTCTTTTCAGGAACCGAGCAATGGATTCACCTCTTTTCTCCTTATTTTATTTATTTATTTATTTATTTATTTATTCGATTACTTTCGAATTGGATAAGCATCCCACTTTCGTATTTCTTATTGTTAGATGACAATTTTACAATATCTTATTTTTATATTCATTTTGTTTGTATTTTTTATTTTTATAATTATTTTTCCTCTATGATTTAATTATTTTATTGATGTACTGTTAATATTCTAATCTAAATCTTGTAAACTCTAGTCTCTATTTATATGTCCAACTATCACATTCTCAATTTGCCTTAGTTTCGTATAAATTTTTATTTACACGTTGCGATATACCTGTTGATTTTTTTTCCATTTTACACAGTATTTGTTAAGAAAAAATACAATTAAAGTTTGATTTAAATTATTTCAAGTCATATTTATCTTCACCTTATACTAGGTATGTAATTAATTTAAATGCTAAATCTATCTTTTCCAGCTTAATCGTATTTAAAAAAATATTATCCTTATCTTTTCATTCCTTACTATCCATGCATTATTCAATTTTCTCGAGACAGTCTAAGGGGCATAACTTAATTTCTGTCCACATTCATTTTAGCTTTAATCTGATGTTTTGATTTTGTCTTAATTAATCTTCCATGTTTAATTTTAAACTTGTAGTTCTCACTTATCTCTCTTTATGTCAGTCTAGGTTTAATTCCTCACTTCGTTTTCATAATATTTATGTTCTGATTTAATCTATTTTAATCGATCATATTTCGTTCATCTCGGTATTTTGCAATTACTTATTTTTTTTTTGTATGCGTGTTCTATTGAAATATTGAAATGAATAACAATTAGTAAATTTAAATTTAATTCTATTTAGATTCTTTAGATATGGCTACCTTACATTGTGTTATATGAGGAACGATGCATCTTATGCAAGTGATTTATCTTATAACATTACTAAGCTGGATACCCCACCAGACTAGATGAATTCTTGTCCTGGAGTTCGATATGAATAAGAGACAACAAAAAGATATGCAATAATATAATTAACTGTTCAACTCGGGAGAGGAAATTAATGTTTTTAACATCTTTATTAATTCACCGTTTGAGATGATAATTTTATAGAACATTCTATATGTACAAGGAGCATTCAATAAACCTCCAGACTTTTTTGTACAGATATTTAAATTTGTTGTGGGTGCTTGAAAATTTAGTATGTTGTTGCTATACATCTTTTGAGACAAGTGACCAATTCTTTATGATTTCAGATTAAAAGGAACAGCCACAGCAGGGACTGGAATACATCCGAATAAAGCTTGATTATCACAGCTGGTGAATTTCAAAAATGCAATCTGGGAGTGAGGGCACTACAGAAGAACGATATGCAATAAAATTCTGTTTTGAAATTTTACAAAAATGGCACAGAAAAGTATGGAATGTTTCAAACTTCAGCATTGACTAATCAACTCTCCAGACGAGGGAAACCTCCGCAAGCTTTAAACAAAACAAGAACAAAATCCCGTAATAAATTTCGAAATCTTATCTTGCATTCCATTGGATATTTTATTTTAATTGTTATTTGTCTCCTCTGTGACACCTGCCTGATTGTTGGCCCATCGCCAGAACCACCGCGAATCTGTAAACACTGTTATTGATAATATCCTGTTTCTTCCCGCCTAATCGGAAGTGGCTTCCATTGGGGGCCAAGGTTAACAGTTATTAGTACCGCGGAACGTGAGTGCAGGCTTTATTTGCCAAGATTCACTTGTTGTTTGTATTGCTAGACCTATCCATCTTCTAAAAGCGTTTTTCTTTTTCATCGTCTTGGCCGCCTCTCTATTTAGCCGCCTCCTCGTGTTCCGGTCTCCAATTCGATATCGTCTGCCTAATATCCTTTTCAAATATTTATGCCGTCAATTAATTGGTTGTAATCATTCGTCACCCTTGGGTATTTAATAAATGCTCTGGTAGGATGAAACGTCCAGTGATACTGGGCATTTACGGTTACAGTTGGTAATGACTGTCCTGAACGATTGCTCATCAGAGTAGGACTTTGTAATTGTAGCACGTCAACGATTTTACGCCTGGACTTGACAGTTATTCAGTCCTATACTCTATAATAAAGAGGAATGTGTATTTATTTGTAAATATGAATGTTCGTTGGGGCGACAAAGATCATATGATCATCCTAGAGGGATAATGTTTTAATTAGAATCAAAGGTTGCGCAATCCTTAACCACCACTCTCCTGTCGACACTCCAGTGGTAAAGATATGTTCAGGACAACTGGAAACAATGTCGAGATAAGCAGAGAGCATATACAGCACTTGGTGTTCCTAAATAGTCACCCATTTAATCATGACCATGATCAATAATGCTTAACTTTGGGGATCGAATGGGAACTAACATGTCTACGTAATTATGTGGTATTTCATTTGTAAATATTTATTTGTTTCGTCACACAAATATCTACCCGACGAATAAAGAGGAAAACACAAATCTATTTCTATAATGAAACGTTCTATTTCATTTTTTTAATCTGTTTTCAATACACTTATAAAAGCTACATATAAACGTTTATGTTTAATTCATAGCGTAAATCATCAGACTAATTGCTCCAAGCTCTACTCAGATATTGAGCATTGCCAAAGTAAATTGAGTGGATATTCTTTGTCAAAAGTTATCGCGGAAAAATAATGATTCGCTATGGTTAGCACTGATATATATTTTAAAATATTTTTTATTATTTTTAACTGTGAACTGTATCCTCAGTAATTACTGTCTTCCGTGGTTGTTGTCGTCTCGGCACGTTTTTGGTCAACTAATCCTCTGGTCGACTTTTAGGTAGGAGTGGAACCGCTAACTGTCCCTTACTCTATCGAGGATGTTCGACAAGCTATCTGGAACTGTTCCGTCTCTGCTGAATTAACCCCACAATTTTTCCAACCCTTTGTCAAAGCAACACAACCATTTGAACGCTTAAGTCGAATAGTCGAAACAAATGTCCTAATAATCGACGAATATTCACACTTCCCCTTTACCTTTCCTTCTTTCCGTATCAAGATATGACCTCACAAACAGTCATAAATTCTTTCTGTTGACTGTTTTTGCTGTTTGGCATGCCTTCCTTTATTCATTCTGGCAGAAGTCCATTATTCCTTTCAACAGAAGTAACAGATTTTTTGCATAGAAAGGGAATAGCTCCAATCTCACCAAACTTTCACAAAAAACACGTTGTATTTTGTGGTCCTATGAATCCAATTTTGTCGTTTTTATCTGATCGTCGGATCCATATCGAATGACATATGATTTTATCATTGGAATCCTTTGAGATTAGTAATTTGTATATTTATTTATTTATATATTTGTTTATTTATTTATTTAAGAACTGTTATGCTTATCCCAATAGTTGTTTTATCTCCATCATTTCACAAACACTATGGAAGGCAGTAATTATTGAGGATACAGTTGAGAGACTCAGCATTCCTATCCTACAACTTGGATGTCTTCAAGTCCAACATAAACAAATTCTTGATGAACCGCCCCCTTAAGTAAGACACTTTATCAAATCTCCAATACTAACGATTACTACGATACTATCCCATTGATTACTGTACACGCAATAGCCCTTATCCCCGAGTGGCCTCCGGGTCTTGATAAGTGATGACTTCCATGTAAAAAAAAAACTCCCTGACGAAGGTCAGAGGAATAGTTGACCGAAACATCATAAAACAACAACTATAAAGATGAGGATAACAGTGCTCAAATAAATAACTAAATATACAAATTACTCATCTCAAAGGATTCCAATAATGAAATAACTTACAGCTGGATGCCAATTGACTCACACTCTCTATTTCTATCTGCCAAAATTTGCACTTGTTGCCATTTCCGATACCGCTCATCTTCTTAAGAGCATTCGTCATCAATTTTACAAGGTAGTCACCACTTATCAAGGCCCTGAAGCCATTCGGGGATAAAGGTTATTGCGTGTACAGTAATCAATGGGATAGTAACGTAGTAATCGTTAGTATTGGAGATTTGATAAAGTGTCTTACTTAAGGGGGCAATTCATCAGGAATTTGTTTATGTTGGACTTGAAGACATCCAGGTTGTAATCAGGTGGGAAACAGGCAACCGGAACAGAGTTCTACAGGCGTGCACTTCTAAGAAAGAAGCTTTGTTCATAGAATCTACATTTTGATTTTGGCACAGATAAAGAGTGGGGAAAATTTTTGACAGTGGTTTCAGCTAGTCGGGTGTTTATCGTGAAAGATTGGCGAGGGGGGACCAGGGATTGAAGGTCAGACGCCTCATGCCTTGGTTTCGGCCGGTGATCTATTTGCTTCATTAGCTGAGTGGGAGAAGTGTTTATGTTCACAAGAAAACCAACTTAACAATTCATTGCTCAACACAGTCGACGAAAACTCACGCCTCCGCAGCCTGCGAAATCAGAGACACCATTCTTACCACGTCAAAGATTCATTCTCAACAGTTTGATTGAGAAAAAAACTATTGTCAGTACTGATGGTATTTTATCTCTCTCGCTGGGGATATCCCTACGATTTACACCTTCCAGGCCGTATCTCTCCTCTCTGGGATGGAGTAAGATTATTCCCTACTGCCTGAGGGGTTCTGACTAGGTAATGTGGACAAGACTGCCCAGCCATTTTTACAGGACCTTTTGTCACATCTCCCTGTGGTGGGAAAGAAGGAAAACTTCATTGTTCAGCATTATTTGGATGCAACTGGATTTTGACAGGACTAGATACCACGAAATTTTCGCCTGAGATTTTCAAAGTACTCGTCCATAGTGTGTGTATTAGGTTGGTCCAAAAATAATGTTTTTTGAGGTTCAACTAAATATATAAAAAAAAAACAACATTGTTTTTGCGCCAACCTAATTGTAACCGTCTTATCGATAATTACCGGAGGTGATAATAGTTCAGTCGTTAACGACACGGACTAACTGCCCGGGTGTCCCTAGTTCGAATCCAGTTCGTTTCCACAAAATTCACTTTCATTTAGGATGTTGGCAACCTTCCCGTTGTCCCTTCCGTGAGTATTCTATGTGCTTCTAGAAAGAATCTTGACTAGAAAAATATCTGAGAAACCAATGCTAACAATGGAATCTTCAGATTTATTCGATATGATGACGATTATCGGCAATTACTGTAAGTGATAGGATGAATGAAATTTGAAGTTCCAACGACAGTCCCTTGTTTGAAGCTAATGCCGTTAGACAACAAATGGATTTGCGCATGTGCGATTCAACCACACGCATATCAACAGATTAAATGCGTATTGGCAAGATAATTTGATTTTAAAACTTGTTGGGAAGCCATCTATACAAAGCAGACAGTCGCATCGATGTAGGGGTCAACACAAACTGTCTACGAAGGCGCAATATTTCTATATCGAAACAGCCTAACAAAAGTTTCGCACGTGTTGGGTCTTCGAAACTGAATCTAGTGAATGATTCTTGTGTTTCATATCGTCCTGCTAATCACTTCACAGACACCCCATTACTCGGCCTTTTATGCTGAGATCAAAGTGTAGTATCTGTTCCCAGATGCTGCACTTTGAGACCACTACCCTTGTGGCAATTGGTTGTTGGTCTATGTAGGGGCTACCCTATATATACCACCCCCTTCCCCTCCCTCTCCCCCACATAAAACCAAACCCTATGTCATATTTTGCTGATGTGGAGAAGCAAATAAATACCTACATAAACCTTAACATAAAAACTGCAGCAAACGTCAAGTCATAACTATCGCTTTTAGAAACCGACAAGACATACCCAACAAGCAAACATACAAAACTACTTCTGTTAATATGCACACGCATACCAACAGTTGTGCAAGTCTCTGAATGTATCCCAAAACATCTAACATTATTCCTCTAACTATATGCGTGTCATATAATGACATCTTTTTCTCTTAAAATATGAAGAAATTACAATTTCATACACAAAATAACATAATTAACCAAACATAATAATTAATAAATATAATATATAATGAAAATATTTCTTAATATAATTAAATATTATAATAAAATAATGTAACTGTAAAAGTATTCTTTTTCGTTGGTTCCAGAAGGTTCCTTGAACCTTCTCCAGCGGTTACTATAAGTCGAAGAGTATGCGTTTGTAAAAAGCAGTTATTGATTCGTACATCAAATGAAAGGGACGCAAACTTGGGGCGACCTTCTTGCTAATGTCAATCACCTCCGGCCATTAACGAGAAACTGAAATTACCCTTGGTCGTAAATAAGCATACTGAACGTCAAGCCAAAATTATCCACTCGTCAAACAAATGATAACGAACAACATCTTGGTAAATATAGATTTTCTTGAATTTTGATATTGGTCAAAGTAAATATATCTGTGAATGTTATTTAAGTATTTTTGACTGATGGTAATTGCTAGAACTTAAACCTTTATTATCTCCCTTAGTTTATTTTGTTTACTGTAAAATAGTTTTCGTTACTTTTAATTTGGTTTACAATAAATGTATGTTCTTTTTTAACTCCATTCTCTGTTTCTTTTCACTTTATATATCTCTGTATATCAAGATACCAAATAGTAGCCCCTTGATGTGTAATCGGCAATACGCCTTGTTTGAAGTGACTAGAAGTAAAATAGAATTGACTGCTCTCGTTCATAATAGTAACGGAACGAGTCGCCGAACAATTGAGTGTTGTTTGTCAACGTTTGGTTAACATTGTGTAGCTATATGTTAAATCATCAAGTAATATGAAATAACCAGTAGATATGAATGAATGGTATTAGCAACAAAATATATGAACGTAATTAATATTGAAATTTCAAAAAATATATTTATAATATAAAATCCAGAAGTGAAAATTCAGTTTATAAGCCAAAAGATTCTGTAAAGAGAATATAATATCAATATTTATATAGTAATCCCATCAAAAAAAAAAAGCTGAATGCAACAAAAATAGGAAATAGCTTCTCATAAAAAGCACAATTAAACTGTAAATCAGAATTTCCAATAATTTATTGTTCTATATTCAAAAAGAAATATTAAGATGACTTAATTTCAAAGAATACATTCTTTTTACCAGAAGAAAAAAATATTAGGAAATGATTATTATAGCGAGGCTGTAAATTTGCTGGTACTGCCAAAAATTGAAACTGCATTATATGAAAACTAGGCATATATGTAAAAAAAAATGCTAGTGTAAATTAATTGCGTTTTTCTATTTTATAATATACTAGCAGTTAAGCCCGGCTTTGCTCGGGCCCTATCAACTGTTCATAAATGTATGTGCATATTTATATATATTAAAAAGTTTGACTTGTGTCCAGGTAACCTACATCTAAAATTCAACATGTTAAGACCCAAAATTGGCGAACAGTTTTGGTAGTCTGCAAAGGTCAGCTCTTTCAACTTTGACCTCATGGCAGCCACATTCTCGTTCCAAATTGATTAAAAAGTTTGCTCTATGTCTGAATAACCTTTATGTAAAATTTCAAATGTTTAGACCCAAATTTACTAAATAATTTGCTAGAGACCGCAAAAGTCAAATCTTTTGAACTTTGACCCGTTTAGCAGCCGAATTCTTGGCAAAAAGCCGATTAAAAAGTTTGTCCAATGTCTGAATACACTTATGTAAAATTTCAAATGTTTAGACCATAAATTAATGAGTAATTTGGTAGAGACCGCAGAGACCATTTTTTTTTTCAATTTGACTCTAATTTTGACCGCTTAACATTTATTGCTTTGGACTCAAATCAAATTAAAATGTTTGATCCATGTCCAAGTAACCTACATCTACAATTTCAAGTGTTTAGAGCCAACATTGGCTGAGGTGTTTGGTAGCGTTTTCAATGATCAAATCGTTCAACTTTTGACCCCTTGACAGACAAATTTCTGGCCGAACCTCGATTAAAAAGGTTTTCCCAAATCTTAAGTCTGTAGACTGAAAATTGACAAGTAGTTTGGAAGGGAAATGTGCGCACACAGACAGGCAATTTCACACGCACACACACACACACACACACACACACACACACATATATATATATATATATATATATATATATATATAATTATTCATTTTTTACTTACAGGCACTACTATTTCACAATCATCAATGCAGGGTAACAATTCCTACCGTTCATAAGATTTGAACCCTGCCACGAAGTCACCTTTTGTCGAGCCTCTACCTCACGGGAATTAAGGGGATTAGGAACTATTAAAGACCAAATTCAGGGGATGCAATTGACAATTCGCACGAGCGACCACCCTAAGATATATATATATATATATATATATATATATATATATATATATATATATATATATATAAACGTTTTTTGTTATATTTATTTGCTATATTTCATTTCGTTTATTATGAGTCACATCTTGCCTTTAAGTCTGTTAAAAAATGATAATAATGTCGTTCAGTTGAAGAAGACTGGCTCTATTGTGTGTGTTTGCAAGTGCTCGATCGTATTGTTATCCGCCAACGCGAAGGATTTCCGATTTCAAATATAGAGATCTCGAAGCTAGAACAATCCTGGAAGAGTCCTAGACTGGGGCCGGAGAGACACTCATCAGTCGAAAGATGATTGGGTCGGTAACCATTTCTGTAGCCACTTGACCCACTTGAATCGGAGACGACTTGATTAGAAATTCTGTTTCGTTCATCGTCGGGCTGAGGGACGGGTGTGATCGTTAAAAGTTAACTTAAGTGTGCCTAACAGCGACAAAACACTTTTCCAACGAATAACAAGTCAACAATAAAAAATGGATAATAAAATTTAATAAAGAAAATACAAAAAGAAAACATATCAACAACTAACCAATGAAAAAAATTAATATCCACGATTAAGTTACAATAATGAAATCTTGAAAATACGGAGGAAAAAATAAGATAAGCTCAAATGGGTGGTGTAGAATATAGAATGATATAAGAAAACTGAAATGAAAGAAAGAAAAAAGAAAGAAATAGTAAAATGAAGATTGAAAATTGAGATTGAAAAGAGAAAATGGTGACTAAATTAGCAAATACAAAGAATAAATGAGAAAATTAAAAAAATTAAAAAATGATAAAAACGAAACACGAAATAATGGGAAAATAAAAAAAAATTAAAAATGATAAAAACGAAACACAAAAAGGAAAAAACGAAAGACGGATGTTAAACATAGATAAACAGATATAGGGAAATAATTGAAATGTAAAACCGAGAAAGTTAAATGAAAAATACCACAAAGAATACAATGAGAAATAATATTAGAAAAAAAAACAATAATAAGTGAAAGGGCGAGAATCACACAAATAAGATAAATAGACGAATAAGAAAAAGATGAAAATGATAGAAAAACGCTTAATATGAACAAATGAAGATAATGACAAAATGTGAAACGAAAATATTAAATACGGGATCATAAAATAGAGAACGAAAACGGCATAAAAAAGAATAAAAAAGGCACAAAAGAGAATAAAAACGAAAGAAACGAAGGAAAAGAACAAAGAAGGAAAACCGTTAAATGGACATTCAGATACGAAAACAAATTGTGAAAAAAGTAGAACAATAAACAGAAGTTAAATAATAATTGAGAAGGAATAAAATTAAAAAAAAGATTTGATAAAAATAATGATAAAAGAAGGGACAGAAAAGGACAAAAATAATAACGAAAATGAGAAAAGGCGAAAGACAAAAAGAAAAAGACAAATTGCAAAAATGGAATATAATAGAGTTAGTTAAAAACAAAAGAAAAGACGATAAAAAATTAAAAATAGAATAATAGATAAATACGAAACTAAGAAATAAAAGAGGAAAAACATTAAATGGAGGTAAGAAAAGGAAACACTATTAAAAAAATTTAAACACTGCCAAAAGTTAAGGAAATAATAATAATAATAATAATAATAATAATAATAATAATAATAATAATAATAATAATAATAATAATAATAATAATAAAAACGATAAAAACAATGAAATGAAAAGATAGAAAGGACAAAAACAAAAAATAAGAAATAAAATTAACTTTTTTTTTACTAGGGAGTTACCACATATCAAGGCCCGAAGGCCACTCGGGGATAAGTGTTAATGAATATAAAATGGCAGTTTAGTAATCGTTAATGGTGTAAATTGGATAGGATTTTTATTATTTAATTGGAGAGTTCAACAAGGCTACCATATTGTAATCAGTCGGAAAGCAGACCAATGGAACAGTGTTCGCCAAGCGGGCAATTTTGGGGAAGAAGTTTGTGAAATCTGCGTTTAGATGTAGGCATGTATAAAGAACGGGGCAAATTGTCGACATTGGTTGTAGTTAGTCGAGTGTTTTGTGACAGTTTGGGAAGGGAGACACTAGATTTGAGCTTAGACAAGCACTTGCCATGAAAATAAAGATAGAGCAGTGACACGCTCGTAATGCCTCTTTTGTGGAAGAGAGATTGCAGTGAAGGGAAAAGAAACCAATGAAGATTTTAAATTTAAAAATGAAAACGTAAAGAATAAAAAGTAATGATAAAAAGATGAAATCATGACAGAAGAAGAAAGATAAGAAGAGCAAAAGACATGGGAAAAAAAAGTAAAAAAAATAAAACATGAAATTTAGGTAGAAATAAATGTACATTAACGTCGAATTAAATTACGTTTAGAAAAAACGTTGAAAAAAAATAGAAATAAAAACAACAAAAAATAGAGAAACACAAAACGAAAGACAGAAAAATGAAAAAATAAGAAAAGTAACTTGAATGGGAATTTAAAAATAGAAATAATCAAAAACCAAAGACAACTCCAAAAAAAAAAACTGTTAAAGTACGAAAAATAAAAGAAAAAAAAAAACGCCTGAAAGAAAGAAGAAAAAATCAAAATGAATAATAATTACGCGGTGATACCGAAGTAACGATATTGAAAGATTAAATTACATAGAAAATATGGAGAAACACATAAATGAAAACATACGCAAAGAATATCGTGTTCGTTTCCTGACCACGCAAACAAAGGAATAACGAAGAGAGCTCGAGGAAAATATATTAGTTTCATATTTCAAACTGTTTAGTGCCGGGCTCAAGTGTTTAATGATCACGGTGAGCTGATGTCAATGAATATAATACAGGCTTGACGAGTGTTGATCGGTTTGAATTGTTTGCTGTTGCCTTAGAATAAAAAAATATCGTGGCTCAAGGGTAAAGCGCTAGACTGGAACATCTACAAAACAACTGTTCAATTACAGGTTTACTATCATAAGTCTTCTTCCTGTCTTGATATATATATATATATATATATATATATATATATATATATATATATACATATATATATATAACACGTGTTGGGGGATACTTATATTTTAAAAACAATATATATATATATATATATATATATATATATATATATATATATATATATATGATGAAAATAATGGAAATAGTATTCCGACAAAATCGAGAAATAAAAAGGAACAAACCGTATTATGTGTTCATCAACGTTTCGTCTTTATTTTATCCAGAGGAAGTCTCGAAATAAAGATGAACACATAATACGGTTTGTTCCTTTATATATATATATATATATATATATATATATATATATATATATATATATATATATATATATATATATATATATATTGTGTTTATTTATATAGACAAATATTACATACCCGCTACACTAAACATGCTAATCTTTCGGAGCAAATGGTTTATTAAAAAAACAATCGTTCCTCATCAGGCGAGAGAATAAAGTTTTTATCTGCTATTCAAAGCATCTGGTTCTTATGGTGAGGAACGGTTGTTTTTTTTGTAGGGGGTATGTAATATTTGTCTATATGAATAAAAAATAATATATTTAGCTCTTTTTTTATTGAGCACTCTTAATACCTTTGTTTTAATTCATGAGTTATATATATATATATATATATATATATATATATATATATATATATAAAACTACTTCATTTACTCAAATAAAATTAATATACGAGAGTATAAATTTATTCGTAAACTTTAAGCATTTACTTCAAAAATGCTCAATGCGTAGGTAGAGCTAATTAGTAAGTTAAAAAATATATATGGCGATTAAGCTACACTGAATAATCCGCGTTTCATCCACTCTATGACTCTTCAGGCTTATGCATAAGCCTATGCATAAGCTTATGCATAAGCCTGAAGAGTCCTAGAGTGGATGAAACGCGGAATATTCAGTGTAGCTTAATCGACATATATATTTTATAACTTACTATATATATATATATATATATATATATATATATATATATATATATATATATATATATATGGGGGTGGGGGATTTGTGTGTGAAGTAAAAGTGTTCATAATTTTTTAATTGAAAATCAGTTTCAAAAGGAAAAAAAAACAAAATCAATAGTTTGTACGATCGTTTCGGAAACGATGTTTTATTGAAATAGACAATATGTCTTGAACAATAATTTTATAAAAAGATTTTTTATATCCAAACAAAGTCTCCTCATCAGCAAAATAATGCGGGTGGAGGTTAAAGACACCAACATAAACTAGCATTTTTGTATTAAGGCAGATTTTTTCCCCGCCCGTATTTAAAGTTAGTTCTTATTTTAGTCCATCTTTTTCTTGCATGTTGAACGTTTAACAACATACCAAGAAAAAAGATGGGTAAAATAAGAACTAACTTTAAAAAGGGGCGGAAAAGGGGAATATCTGCCTCAATACAAAAATGTTAGTTTATTTTGGTGTCTTTAATCCCCACCCTCATTATTTTAGTGATGAGGAGACTTTCTTTAAATATAAAAATCTTTTTATAAAACTATTGTTCAAGTCTATTTCAGTAAAACATCGTTTCCGAAACGATCGTACAAACTATTGATTTTGTTTGTTTTGTTTTTTTCCTTTTGAAACTGCTTTTCAATTCAAAAATTATGAATCAGTTTACTCAATATTAAAATAGCTCTAGGATATCCACCCCTATCGAGCTTATTACATATCTACATTACAGCGAGCACTATTTTTTTCTTTTAATAGTATTAGTACATTTACTAATACATTAAAGTAAGCTCTGCCCTTTGGACTCTAGGTCTAATTCCCCCAACACACACAATAATATATATATGTATGTATATATATATATATATATATATATACGTGTGTGTGTATGTGTGTACGTGTGTGTGTGCGTGCTTTGGATAGTAATTACATATAAGTAAATAGCACAAAGCTCTCAATTAGATAGCTCAATAGTGCAATACTAGAAATTTAATTATTTCTTGATGACATCATTTTACAAAGAACAAACACTTCTATTGTTTCTCATTTTCAAAATGTTGGTCTTTTATTCGTAGCACCTTGTGTAAAATTGTTTTCGCTTTACGTTAGCACATAAGTATATAAAAGTTAATTAATAATAAGTTTGCACAACTGGGCAAGCTCATTAGCGCAGAGATAAACAAATTTGCTAAAGTTCCAACGTTATATGAACAGGATTTTGCTGTGTTAATAGGAAATAAACAAAAATATATTCATGGTTAAAATACTAGAGGAATGAAAGTATTCCCGAATCTTTAAGCGCCCTTGTAAAGAAGCTATTAAGTGAGAACATGAGTAGACGTCGGTTTCTAGTTCACAGCTATCATATAAATTTTCGCAGGATAAGGTTAGCTTTTTGTTGATATATTGCTGTAAAATACTGTAAGAAGCAAAAATCTCAGAGCATGTAATGGGTTATATGTTGTTCTTTTTAATTTATTATTTAAAGAAGCAGGGAAAGAAGAAAACTAATACTTCTGCGACTGATATCTCATCATTGCGATAATCTTTACAAACTGACGTTACTAACAATTTAGAGTAAGGGACAATTGTTTTGTGTTTGGCCATTTTTTATTTCTGATAGATTGACAAGAGAAGTTTCCTTGGTAGCTTTGCGGCGTAAACTAGATGCAAACGAATGGTCGATGATGGTTTTTAAAGCAATATTCAGAAATGCTCAAAGTAGTGTTAGAATTCAGAAAGACGACCAGCAGTTTCTAATGACAAAAAAGAAAGACATTCGTGATGATTGAAGAACTGTTCCCATTATATAACGAATACGTAGTCACTGTCTGATTAACTACAATAAAATAACGAAGTGCTACAATTAGACCCAGTCCGAAAACCTCAGAATCACAACAAATGTACTAGATCGTTACTCGATTCAAAATTTATGTTACAGGTGCCCTGAATTAAGAGCATATAGCTGCATGTAGAAGCTTCTTAACCAAATGATGTTCAATGCTAAAATATAAGTACTCTTATTAGCCATTTATATTCAAATGCACAGTTTAGCAAAGGAAAAGAAAAAATATTATACAACACAATATGACATCTTGATTAAGATCTCAAATTGTAGCTATTTACTTGCATCTCGGAACAAACTAATGAGATTTAGTAGTTAGAAGCTAGGCTTGATTAACTTTACATTTCTCAAAGAAGACAATGAGTCCGTTTAATTTGGAGTAGAATTCAGTTCAAATGTCATCAATCAATTTTGTTGAAAATGGTAAGAAGTCGGGAATTTACTGGAAATAAATGGGCTCATATATATATATATATAGAGAGAGAGAGAGAGGGAGAGAGAGAGGCATAGATAGATATGTAGATAGATACATACATACATATATATATAATGTTTATGTATATACATATATAACATTTAAGATATATATTTCTCATAATATCGTCCAAATAGCTTCAAATAACACGCTCAATGATGTTATGTTTTAGATCCAGAGCATATTGCTTTAACGTTCATTTTTGGACGCGACCCTGTCTTATCAAAGAGTCTATATCTACATACGTTGGTTCCTCCTGCTTTTTGCGGTGATAAAACTTCTCAAATGCACTTGTAATTTAAACTTTGGTTAAAATGGAGCGGTTCCTTCTTTAATTGGGTTTTTTTTCAGTTATCCATTTTTTATATTTATCGGGGTATTCCGGTACAAAACCGCTCTAAGAACACTCACAGACATATAAAATATATTTGTGCGAATTTTCAAAATAAATCGGCCTAGTCGATTCGCAGTTCATAGGGGACGAGCTCACCATACGCAAAAAAGTATCACACACAGACAATGATTCAATTTGTATATTAAGTTGAAATACCAAATTATCGCCCCATTAGCCTCCTCCCACTTTTCGCCAAAATATTTGAGACCATAATTAACCATGCTCTAGTCCGGCACCTTACAGACGCTAAACTTCTGACTGACCAACAATATGGATTTAGACAAGCCCGTTCCACAGCTGACATTCTCGCTGTAATCTCTTAACGTATATACCATTCACTGGATAAAGCAGGGGAGGGCAGAGCGGTAGCTCTAGATATATCAAAGGCTTTTGACAGGGTATGGCACAAGGGTCTCCTCAGGAAAATTAAATCATACGGTATCACTGGTAGAATACTTAGCATAATTGAATCCTTCTTGGACAGGAGAAAGATCCAGGTTGTCCTCGACGGTCGAACATCTAAACAGTGTGATATAAATGCGGGAGTGCCTCAGGGATCTATTCTTGGACCTCTATTGTTCCTGATATTTATTAATGACCTCCTCGACAAAACTGCCTCTGAGATGAGTATATATGCTGATGACACTACACTCTATAAAAGGCATGACAGGAAAACAAATGAACACATATCTAAAGAAATGGCCAAAACACTAGAGGATGACCTCCAATCTGTAGTGGAATGGGGACATAAATGGATGGTCACATTCAATGCTGCCAAAACCAAACTGGTTTCCTTCAATAACTACAAGAAACCTTCTCTGCTACCAATAGCAATGGCCAGTGACTCCCTGTCTGAGAGTACATCTTTCAAACTGCTTTGCCTAACGTTCACAGGAAACATGAGCTGGAACAATTATATTGAAAACATTGCCAGGGCCGCTGCAAAAAAGGTAGGCTCTCTCTACCGTGCTAGAAAACTACTGACACCTGAAAGTATCCTGTATCTCTATAAGGCCACCATTCGCCCATGTATGAAGTATTGTTGTCACATCTGGGCTGGTGCGTCTACTACTAGTCTCTCGCTCCTAGACAAGGTTCAAAAAAGAGTCGCCAATCTGATAGGCCCTGAACTGGCATCTAAGCTTCAGCCTCTGTCCCATCGACGAAACGTTGCATCCCTCTGCTTGTTCTACAAGTATTTTAATGGTGAGTGCTCTGACGAACTGCAGACACTTGTGCCCCCACGTCGCAGACGCCCTCGACAAACCCGACAGGCAGCTAAATCCCCACCCCACACAGTAGAGATCCCTAGATGCAAAAGATCCTTCTACTCCAGTAGTTTCTTCCCCAGAACCGCTAGACTCTGGAATTCCATTCCAGGATAATGCTTCCCTAACTGTACTGACATGCAGAAGTTCAAGTGCAACGTGAACCGACATCTTGCTGCCCAAACCCCTACATAGTGCCCCCGTAGTTGCTGACCCTGATAGTAGCCCCCTACACCAAAGTGGCAATGTGCCTTGTTTGGGGTGAAAATGTAATAAAAAAAATAATAAATTTAAAAAAAATAGATATAGCAGACATTGGTCAGTAGCTGTGATTTTCTTTCTGTCTTTTTTTTTTTGTTTTTAACTAAGACGAGCGAATACAGCTTTATCAATTCAGATAAATGATCGATCTTATTTTATTACAGAAACAGGTAACAACATTGGTTGGCTGCACACGCCCCTGAGAAACATGCAAAAGTGTTCCCTACCACCACCACCACCACTTCTTTCTCGATCTATGTTTGTCCCATTTTATCTTTCCATCAATCTATCTGTCTATGTATCTATCAATCTGTAGACCTATTTATCTATCTCTTTTCTTGGAACCCGCAATTACAAGTTAACGCATGGAAATCTCGATTTTGGCCATCGCTCGTCGACAAGCTGACATCCCCGGGCTTGGTTTAAAATAGTACCATATTCGGAACATTCCAGAGAACAAATGGACGCGGAATTAAAGATACGGGTGGAGGAGGAGATTGGACATGAGGAAATGGGACATTGTGGAGAGTAAGAAGATGAAGAGGGTGAAGAGTCAGAGGAGGGGAGGTGTGTGAAATATAAGGGCAACTGTTTGTTGTGTTGATGCTTAGCGTACGTTTGATAATGGCGTAGCGGATTGACGATGACGGGAATTAGGTTGAAAGACCAAAGTATGGAGACAAGCCAATGGTGATTACGTCATCTTGCCTAAGAGGGAAGAAGAGGAGTAAGGGATGCGTGGGAGGGGATGAGGAAGGAGTTATAAAATGAAACCTTGAAATTAATCTTAGGACCAGTGGGAAAGGAATGGTTCAAACTAATATTAGAAGACGAAAAATCGCAGGAATGGCTTTAAATATAAGAAAGGACAAAGAACTAATGCACGAAGGTGCAAACGAAGGAGAAAATAAAGAAGATGAGCCGTGAAAATATCTATCACAGATTATTTTCAAGAAAAATTCGTACACATTCTGCCACTAACATAACATTGGCGCACACACACACACACACACACACACATATATATATATATATATATATATATAGAGAGAGAGAGAGAGAGAGAGAGAGAAATAGAGAGAAATGGAGAGAGAGAGAGAGAAAAACGGAGAGAAGCAAATGTATTACCAGTGAGATCGAACGTTGCCGGAATTTAATCATCTGCTATAACGCCATATATGACGTAAACCGTTACCCCACTATATTTTATGTAATCTGAGATGATGTTATATATAACTTATATTATGAATAAACAGACAGCAATACGACTTTATAATATATATATATATATATATATATATATATATATATATATACGTTTTATTTTTTATTACCGTATCTTTCTGTTAAGTTACATTATTTTTTCAGGTACCCGGCCGTTTTTTTTTGGCCGTCTGTAGCTTCCTCAGACTTTTCTGTAAAAAAAGAATATTAAAAATAATTGTCGAAGTCAGTAACATATTTAAGAAGTAAGAAAAACGATCAAGTGTGAGTTAATTGATAGTTTTGTTTTTATTAAATAATCAGCCCAGACAATATAATATCAAAGTATTTTTTTAGTAAGAGATGGCGACGAGGATGGCTAAATTATAAAAAAATTATTGTTGAAATTAGTAACATATCCAAGAATTACGAAAAAATGATGAAATATTAGTTAATTGATTAGTGTGTTTGTAAGGAAATAATCAGCCTAGACAATATATCAAAGTTATTATTTAGTAAAAAGGGAAGGGCGAAAATGATGGTTAAAATTATGAAAAATGATTGTCGAAATAAGTAACATATCCAAGAATTATGAAAAATGATTAAATGTGATTTCATGCATTAGTGTTTGTAATAAAATAATAAGCCCACACAATATTTCAAAGTTATTACTTTATTAAGGAGGTGGGGGCGATAATGTGGGTATAAATTATGAAAATTTATTATCGAAATTAGTAACATACCCAAGAATTATGAAAAGTGATGACATGGAGGGTAATTGATTAGTGTTTGTAATGAAATAATCAGTCCAGCAAATGTATCGAAGTTATTATTTTAGTAAGTTTGTGCGATAACGTTGGTTTAAATTATAAAAAAATATTGTTGAAATTAGTAACATATCCAAGAATTACGAAAAATGGTGAAATGTGAGTTGATTGATGTGTGTCTGTGTAATGAAATAATCAGCCTAGACAACATATCAAAGTTATTATTTTAGTAAGTTGTGCAATATGGCGAGCTTAAATGATGAAAAATTATTGTCAAAATTAGTACCATACCCAAGAATTATTAAAAATGATGAAATGTGAGTTAATTGATAGTTGTGTTTTTTTATAAAATAATCAGCCGATACAATACATCAAACTTAATATTTTAGTAAAGGTAGGGGTGATAATGTGGGTTGAAATAATGAACAATTATTGTCGAACATAGTAAAATATTCAACAATTATGAAAAATGATAAAATGTGAGTTAATTGACCGGTGTGTTTGTAATGAAATTATCAGCCCATGAAATATATCAAAGTTATTATTTTAGTAAGGGGGCAGTACAGTTTTAATTTAAAAAAAAACTAGAATAATATGATTGTGCCTTCATTCATGCTGAACAAAACGCTCACAGCATGCCCAGCAACAATTTATTACATATGAAAGATGCTGCTGTGGAATTTCCACAGGTCCAGCTAGTTATTATTATTATTATTATTATTATTATTATTATTATTATTATTATTATTATTATTTCTGCTAGTTACATTTTTGTCTATTGTGTTAGTTTTATTTTTCTCATGTTGTTCATTTTTTATTATTTATTTGTTATTATTGTTTTAATGGCTCTTATTTAATATTTTGTAATTATGTGCTTTAATTATCATCTCTAAATTTTCACAGCAGCTGTATGATAACTTTAGGTTATTTTGATTGAAAATTTTGTGTAAGGGATTAGTTACGGGGAAGTGCTTTTCGAGGAGGTCTTGACATTTTTTGCCAAGTTTTGTTTTTAACATTTGATTGTGTGGCCCCGTATACCAGATTATATTTCTTTTTCTTCTATTTTTTAATTTTATCGGTGTTTTGTTTCATTCTCGTAAGAATTCGTCAGGCCCATACGAAAAGTTATGGTAGTCGCGCGTTTATATATACGTACATACTATTGAGTTTTTTGTTAGTCAATCAGGTTTTTAGTTGCCATATTTGTTGAGCAGTTTTGAGGTGATTGTGAATCGCTTGGTTTGTCACGCTTAAGTTATTAAGTATTATTTCTTTGGTCTGTAATGCTTAAATTAGTAAGTATTATTTCTTTGGTTTGTCCCGCTTAAGTAAGTAACTTTTATTTCTTTGGCCTGTCATGTTTAAGTTAATAACTATTATTTCTTTGTTTTGTCACGCTTAAGTTAGTAGGTATTATTTCTTTGGTCTGTCATGCTTACGTTAATAAGTATTATTTTCCTTTGTTTCTCATGTTTATGTTTGAAAGAGTATTCCTTTGGTCAGTCCTGCTTAAATTAGTAAATATTATTTATTTCGTGTGCCATGCTTAAGTTTGAAATATTCTCTCTTAAGACTGTCGTGCTTAAGTTTGAAATATAATTTTCTGTGGTCGACTATGATTAAATTTGAAATTTGAAATGTGTGTGTAATGTTAAACAGCTTCTTATTTTGGCTTTCGGACTAAGATCAAAATGTAGTCAGAAGTAGGATAATGGAAAAATTGTCCTACTTCATTGGAGCTTTCCTTTATTTATTTATATATTTATATATTTGCGGACTATTTCGCTCATCTTCATAGTTTTTTTTATTCAATCTTCACCCCAAACAAAACAAGTACCAGTTTGAAGTAGGGGGCTACTATCGGGGACAATTTGCGGGGGATTATGAAGGAAAGTGAGTAGAAAGATGTTTGTTCACATTACACTTGAACTTCTGCATATCAGTACAGTTGGAAAAGCAGTATACCGGAAGGGAGTTCCAAAGACTTGCAGTTCTGGGGAAGAAACTATTTGAGTAAAAGGCTTTCTTTCACCTAGGGATCTCTACTGTAAAGGGGTGGGACTTAGTTGCTTGTCGGGTTTGTCGGGGGTAGTTACGTCGAGGAGGTACAAGTGCTTGCAGTTCGTCAGAGCAGCCAGCATTAAAGTATTTGTGGAATAGGCAGATGGATGCAACATTTCGTCGATGGGACAGAGGCTGAAGCCTAGATGATAGTTCAGGACCTATCAGCTTTTGAACCCTGTCCAGGAGTGAGAGACAAACAGCAGATGCACCAGCCCAAATGTGACAACAGTACTCCATACATGGGCGAATGGTGGCCTTATAGAGGTACAGGATACTTTCAGGCGTAAGTAATTTTCTGGCACGGTAGAAAGAGCCCACCTTCCTTGCAGCAGCCTTGGCAATGCTCTCAATGTATCTATTCCAGTTCATATTCTCTGTAAACGTTAGGCCGAGGAGTTTAAAGGAAGTACTTTCAGGCAGTGTATTCTTAGCCATTGCTTTTGGTGGTAGAAAAGGTTTCTTGTAGCTATTGAAGGAAACAAGCTTAGTATTGGCAGCATTAAATATGACCATCTATTTTTGTCCCCATTCCACTACATATTGGAGGTCATCCTCTAGTGATTCTGCCATTTCCTTAGATATGTGTTCATTTTTTCCCCCTCATGCCTGTTATAGAGGGTGGTGTTATTGGCAAAGATATCCATCTCCGAAACAATTTTATCAGGGAGGTCATTTATGAATATCAGGAATAATAGAGGTCCAGAGATAGACCCCTGGGGTACTCCCGCATTTATATCATATCGTTTAGATGTACGACCGTCGAGGACAACTTGGATTACTTAAGAAGGATTTAATTACATTGAGTATTCTTCCAGTGGTACCATATAATCTAATTTTTCTTAGAAGACCATCGTGCTATACCCTGTGAAAAGCCTTAGATATATCAAGGGCTACCGCTCTACTCTCCCTTGTTTTTTCAGTGAACGGTATATACGATATATACGTTCAGATACTGCAGTTAAGATATCTGCTGTTTAACGGGCTTGCCTGAATCCATATTGCTTGTCGGTGAGGAGTTTAGCAGCTGTTAGGTGCTGGACTAGGGCTTGATTAACTAAGGACTCAAATATTTTGGCGAAATGCGGGAGGAGGCTAATTTGCGATAATTTAGTGGGTCAGTTCTTTCACCAGAATTCTTGAAGACTGGTACCACAGAAGCGGTTTTCCAGCAGTCGGGAAAGCAAGATTCGCTAAGGCATTTATTGTAAAGTTTGGAGAGAACTGGAGCAATCTCAGCAGAGAATTTTTTTATTAGCACAGCCGGGATGAAATCTGGTCCACATGCTTTTGAGGTGTCTAGGTTTTTTATGATACTATGCACTTGAGGAGGGGTGATTTTCAATCGTCAAGTGTGGCGTGTGTCCGCAAAGGAAAGTCGGGGAGGGAGGAGTGTGCCGGGTCCAATGTGGAGTTTGAGGTAAACCGATTGGCAAGCAGATTTGCCTTGTCGGTTGCCGTGCAAGCAACCTCATGATTGTTTGATAGTGGGAGAATCGTTGACTGCCCATTTTTACTACACGGTTGTAGATTTTCCAAATATCATGGGTTCCTAATTTCTGTGCTTCAATGCGTTTCCTGGTGGTTTGAGTGTAATCTGTCTTAGCTGTCGCTATTACTCTTATAATTATTTCTTGCTTCTATACACTTCTGCCTGTTTGAACTGGACTTATGTCGGTTGAATCTGCGGAACGCATGCTGCCTTTGAGAAATAATAGCTTCACAAGCAGACGTAAACCATTGAGAAGAGTAGGGTTAGCTATAGAATTTCTGTGTGGGAACATGTGCCTCAATTGCAGTTTTTAACCATTCAGTGGTCCCATTTGCACACTGTTCAGCTAGGAGAGAAAAGATGTTTTGCCATGGCGCATCTCTGATGGGTTCACTGGTGGCTTCCCAGCGGACCTTTTTGTAATACCTCGTTGTTTTGAATAGTGTATCTTCAGCTTAAGGGTGAGAATTTATGGTAATGTCTACCATTATCACAGCGTGATCAGCATTCCCGAGTTGGCTGTGGGCATTTGTTGTACAATAATCGGAAACTGTTGTCAGAAATAGATCTAGAAGTGAGGCATGTTGGTCTTGCTCGTCTGGGAAACGTGTCGGGAATGTAACGGTCTGAGATAGGGAATATGATATAGCGGAGCTATGTGTTGTGCTATCAGCTACATCTGTGTAATTAGAGAATCCAAGCCAGTTACTGTGGTGGACATTAAAGTCACCAAATGCAAGTAATTCAGCGCTAGTATTGAGGGAGAGTGCTATAGCTGTGCTGTCAGAGACTTTGTTTATTAGGGTACAGTCCTGGGTTGAGGGAGAGCGGTAGAGAAAATACAAGTAGCTAATATTATGTTGCATATTTAGTCTGAAGCACATAAAGGCCTGGTCGTCTGTTTCTGGTTTTATTTCTCTAGTCAGGAAGAGGGTGTTATGAATATAGACTCCAAGCCCATGCATATGTCTGTCCGAGTCAACCAGGTATGTTAAAGTGGTTAGAGGAAATGGAGGAGTGAAGGTTAGTTTCACTTAATGCTAAGATATCCGGGGTGTTTACAAGGAGATATGATTCAACATCATATAAGCTCGTGGATATTCGTAAATGCAAGCCTCAAGGGAGGAGACATGTTGGTTTTCTTTGAGTTTGGTCCTGGTTTAAACGTATCTTTTGCTTGAGGTGCCATTTCATTTTGTTTAATTTAAAAGTTTCAGTTAGGGTGAGGGAGTGAGGGGTGCTGGACAAGTGGTTGTGCAGAATATCAGACATGCAACACAAGTAGACCTTCAGCTGTCGTCACCCACAGGATCGTGGCCTCAGGAAAGCTCACTGGGGATGAGTGCAGGGTCCCTTTCCATGCGCGACATTGCACTACAAACATCCCGATATTATACAACTGTTGATGGAGCAGGCACTCTAAGCGCTACCAAAGAATTGTTGTTGTTTCACCACGTTTCGGTCAACTCATCCTCTGGTCAACTTTCAGGTGATTAACCGCGACGAGAGAGGAATGCTGCGTTTTTTTGTATCTTCAGTAATTATTGCTTTCTATAGTTGTTGTCTCGCCACGTTTTCGCTAACTAATCCTCTGGCCTGCTTTAAGTAGGATTGAAACCGCTGTTTTTAGACAATGCTCAGCTGGGACCGTGGACACTCAACGCCTCTATGCACTGCGCCACCGGCTCCGGTGATCAAGGTAGGATTTTTCTGTCTTTGGAGCAGTTTTAGTTTTTGTTCGATCCACAGTGTTTTGGTGGGGGATATCTTTACATGAAAATTGATCTTTTACCTTTTTTGCCCTCGTGAGGAGAGACAAATAAATGGCAGCAAGAAGTTGCAAAAGACGAACCTCGCTCTGCTTACAGCTATTATTGAAATATAGAAAACGGGCACGTGTGTGTAAGTGAGGAGATAAAAATTGTGTTATCTGTATGTCTGCGAGGCAATTCTTCATCTCCAGAACGTGGTGTTTTGTGGGGGGAGGGGTATTCACGTCCCGGGGATAGATACCATCATTTGTCAGCTTGGAATTTCCGGAATCGGTTTTGTTTTTAAACGAAACTAATCTCAGAAAAAAAGAAAGAAAAAGAAGAAAACAATTCTTCTGTTTACGTTTCAATATGTTCATCTTTTTCGCTGTCGCCAAACATATTTATGGAAGAGACTATATTTGTTGAGAAGTGTTGTGAGTTTATTGTTAATTGCTTGATGCGCCTCTGTCGGTGAATACCGACGAGGCTGCACAGTGGTGGAAGAAAAATATATACCTTCTATTTACGTGTCTTATTGCGAAGAAATCGTTAGACACAAGTTTGGTTTTTAATGTGGAAAAATCCAGCACTCCCAAAACGGGCACTCTGGATTAGGATAAAAGGAAAATTGTCTCCGTTTAATCTTTCACTGGCCATGAACAGAAAAGACTATATAGAGTGAATACACTTTGTTTTTAGATTTAAAAAAAAAGTAAATGAAAGTTACTAGAATTGCTATCCGCTACTAAAATTAACGTGTAGGCTATGTGATAGAACGCTGTTATCTGAATAAGAAACACTAGCAGAACCCGTGGAAATTCCACGGTAGTTAAACATTTTTAAAACACATTATAAATAAAATGAATAAAAAAAATGTAACAAGACAAATAACGACTAATTAAAAAAAAAACTTTTAGCAAATGCTTTTTCAACTTTTTAAAGCTAGAAAGAATAGATTTAAAAAATCTAGATTTTTTAAATGAAAATTCAACAAACAATTGTTTTGTTTTGAATGTTTTTTTCTGAATAGTCTCCTTTCAACACGACATGTTCAAATTATAAAATGAAAATATCCAATTTGAAACCGTAAACAGAAAGCCATGTTTATTTGTTTTTTTTTTAATTTTGGGGGAAGAAATGGTTTTAATGATTTTTAACTGATAAAGAGCGACTATAAAGGGAGGCAATTCGTTTCTCATTAATAAATGTTTGCGATGATGACATATTTTGTGAGATTGTGCGTAAGCACAAGTAAAGCAATATTTAGATATTCTTCAAACAAACGGTTATTTCTCTAGTAAAAATTTATCAATGCAAGATATTCATTGATTTATTTATTTTTTTTTTTTTTTTTATTTGCTAAATTCCTGATTGAGGTTAAAAATAAAACTACTGTAAATAATATCAAAAATAAGATTTGCTAGATTGCGTACTTAATCGCAAAAGGAGGTAACTCTCTCTGAATAGAATACAGTTAAACAGCTATGTGGAAATAATGCCGATCCGGATTAAGTATTTTCTGAAACGAGTTAAACCGAATTACAGTATATACTTTTTTACACCGTGTTTTAACGACCCACAAGAAAACTAACGAAGCAGAATAAATATTGATTTTATATAGAAGAAACCTATAGATGACAAAGAAATGATAGAGTGACTATCTTTAACATATTAGGTTGGTGTAACGTTTTTTGCTGCTTTATAGAAAGAGGATTTTAAACCATTCTATTTCATGTACACGTTGTAATTTAAACATATCATCATGATTAATTTATAACATTTTTTTCGGACTATAAAACATCATTCATTTTTTCTGCAATATTCTCAGCCACGTCGACCCCCAACATACCTTTATTAGACAAGACGGCATAATGTTCGTTCTTACACAGCATTTCAAAGGGTAATGGCGTATAAAACGAAACCCTAACTTTCAAAGATGGCGGCAGGTCTGCCAATTGAGTTATGGAAGCACAAAATTGGTACAATACTTTCGCTATTCTAATATACGTAACCTTTCTTTATCAATTGATTTTGTGATTTTTTAATCGCATGCCAATATCTAAACAATTTGACAAAATATAAACATAGTTATTTGAAAAAGATATGCGATTAAAAAACACGAAACCCATTGATAAAGAAAGTTTACGTATTTTTGTATATTTTTATTTTAAAGGGAGTGAAAAAATAAACCTAAAATATAGTTAACTACAAAAAATAATATTTTTTAATCGGCGACGATGGTAATAGACTATACAGGTTTAAATAAAGTTTATGTAAATAAAGTATATTTAAATCTAGTACATTAAATATGTTAGAAAAATATATTAACAAAAAAGTCTTAATATTTTGTCCAAATATATAATAAGCAGTTTTGAAGAATAGCGAAAATAATGTATCAATTTTGTGCCTCCATAACTCAATTGACAGGCCTGCCGCCATCTTTGAAACTTAGGCTTTCGTT
>NC_136496.1:108338186-108375686 GCF_053919585.1 Euprymna scolopes | reverse complement strand
AATTGTGTGCTAAGCAAAAACATTCATTTGAATGCGGCACTGCTTATCAAAGAACCTACTGTTTATTTTATACAGCGGACCCTTTCTGTTTGTGTGGTGATAAAGCTCCTCAAATGTTAGGCTGTTTAAGAGTGTTTACATTGATCAAAATCGAACTGTTTTTCTTTAATCAGATATTTTATTTTATTATCGATTTTCGAAACTTATCGTGGTCATTCCAATACAAAACATTTTTTAGAACACTTTTAGGTACATAATGTACATTCGTGTGAAATTTCATAAAAATCGAATAAGCTGTTTTGGGGTCCATGGGGAATGAACTCACACACACACACACACACAAACACAAGGATAATTTTGCTTCACAAATGATTCTCTGTTTTCAAATCTGTTTTTTTTGGGGGGGGGCAATCTAGAAATATTCGATTGGTTACTGTGACATTATTAATCGTCTATGTTTGATAAACAGAATCGTTGGGTATCTCTTCTATTCATCTTTATAATTCTCAATGAAGAAAAATATTCGATAGAAATATTTGATAAATAATGTTTTATTTACTGAAAGAATTTTATCTTTCAAGATCGTATTTGGTTTTAAAAATGATTTCTCATATTGAAATAATGATTTATTATTTGCCTCTACTATTCTATTAAAGTCAATTTGTGTGTGTGTGTGTGTGTGCGTGTGCGTGTGTGTGTGTGTGTGTGTGTGTGTGTGTGTGTGTGTGTGTGTGTGTGTGTGTGTGTGTGTGTGTGTGTGTGTGAGAGAGAGAGTATTCCTTCCTCATAAGTTCTGAAACGGCTGGGTTTGTCTTTTGCAAATTTCACACAAAGGTAATTTATATTTCTGGGAGTGTTCTTAGATATGCTTCGTACAAACAATCATCCGATAAGTATCGAAAATCAAAAATCGAAAAAATTTCGATCTTAAAAATAGTCTTTCTTCTCTTATAGATAAAAAGAGAAGTTTTATATGGAGATATTTTACGTAACACTGGTGGAAACTTTGCCGGTGTAACGTAAAAAATATTCCCTTGTAAAAATCCTTTATTATCTATAAGAAGGGAAAGACTATTTTTAAGATCATCAAGCTCAAATATCAGCTGACGTAATATGATAGATAAACACAGACAGAATTTGATGAACGACATTATCATTATTATTTTTGCGAATTAGTCCACACAAGGCAAATTATTCCTCGTAATATATAAATATTAAATAGCTGATTGATTCTATAATAATGTATGCATAATCTACATAAATTAAAATATTATAGTTAAGCGCATTCTACGACGGGGCATCGCTGAGCGTAAACTAGTACTATTATATGAAAGGAACTTTTTCTCTGTGTGTGTGTGTGTGTGTGTGTGTGTGTGTGTGTGTGTGTATTGACTCTGAAACGGCTGGGTCGATTTTTCTGAAATTTCACACAAATGCAATTTATGCATATGGCAATTTTTTTAGATAGGTCTTGTATCTGAGTGTCTACGATAAATGCCGATAATCGAAAAAATCCGATTATAGAAGAAACAAGTGATTTTGACCAAAGCTAACATCTTATACAACTTAATATCACAAGTGCTTTTGAGAAGTTTTATTACCACACAAGCAGAAAAGCCTAATCTATATAATCAACACTAGGTTCTTTTATATGACAGGGGCGTGTTTGAAATGAATTTATCTGTTTAAAACACAATTGATCTTTGATACTTGACTTTTTTATTTTAAACTTAAATTCAAGATATTATATATGAAATAATTTTATAAAATCAACAGTAGGTTCTCTACAGTACAATGTATACAATATATTGTGGTCCAAGTCACTACAGGAGGCATGAAAAGCTTTCTTCAGGTGCATGGCGATTTTGAACAAAGTAAACACCTTTATAAAGCCTAACATCACGAGTGCATTTAAGGATTTTTATCATCTTACAAGCAGAAGGTATCGGCGTATAAAATCAATATTAGACTTTTGGTAAGACAGCCGCATGCGAACTGAATGTTTCCGTTAACTACATCAACTCTAGTCTGGTAGAGTATCCAGTTTCGTGCTGTTACTCAAGGTATCATCACGTGATGAAGGTGCACCATTCCTTGTAAAAACTAGTATGGGTTAGAAATACTGAGAATATCTTATTTGAGCCAGAAATACTATGCAATTTTGAATATTTACTAAGATTTTTTATAGAGGGAGTTGCAGGTGGAAGTTCCGAAGAGGACGCTCGGCTGTCTGTGCTTGCGATGATGATGTTAATAGAGGACGGACCTAGAAGGGCCGGTCAGAGCAGCGATCCTGGATACAGGTGCACCGGGAAAGACGTCAAAAAAGTTCAAAATTCTCAGGGATAGGTATACGCAGGACTGACCAACATTTCAAATAATGCGTGGAGTTATGTTCTGACGTCATCAGTTCCAACAAAATAGAGACAGCCAGACAACGAGAAGAGTAGAGGTCACCGCAGTCAGGAAAGAAGATACATGATCTCTCTACTATTTTGTATGCACACCCCACTCCCCAACCCCTCTATGCTGTCAGTGTTGTCACTGGAAAATAAACATTGTTTCTAATCATGCATTCCTGTTACTTGTTATTCAAAAGTACAAGAGATTTTTTTTTGTGTTTACGTCTGATTGTGGAAGCACGACTCATTGTTCGGATTCAGACAACCTCCGGCAGTCTTACTTGTAGGGAAAAGAATCCTCATGCACGATTGTCCTAATAAACCCCTCAGCTATAGCGAGCGAGAATCTTTCTTATTATATATTATCGCCTATCGTAAGACTGTCACTTAGAACGGAGTATTAATCAACGCTTTTAAACGTTACGGCACGCATCCATCAACACAAAGTCGGAAATGACATCGTTTACAACCACTATTACAATAATACTTTAAATAATCCAAATAATGCAATATATGTGGTGTTCTTAATATTATTATCTTAATATTATTATCAACTTACTAGGAGCTTTTACACACTTTAACATCAAAGATTTTTCTTTGAGAATAACCTGTGGTGTTCCTTTCAGTCTAAGTAACAAGTCTCTTCAGATTTCCACTACTTATTACCTCTCTCAATAATCTTTGCAAATTATTTTGTTATGGCAAGAGCCGTTTACCATTGATGTCTCGTTAGTAGATACCATTCGTTTTCACTAAAATTTGTATGGCAATAAGCCTCCCCATTATTATTATTCTTATTATTATTATTATTATTATTATTATTATTATTATTATTATTATTATTATTATTATTATTACTTGCTCACTAGGAGTTCTCACACAAGCCATGATCAAAGATTTCTCTTTGAGAACTACTTGTGGTTTTTCCTGGAATCTGAGTGACAGCAAGTTCTCCCAGATTTCCAGTACTCTCCACCTTTTTCGATAAACTTTGCAAATGAATTTGCGCTATCGCAACAGTCGCTTACCATTAATTTCTCGTTGGCAGCGACCATTGGTCTTCACTGGAATTCGGGTAGCAATACGCTTCTCAAAGGTCACAGTCCTCTTCGCACTCATTCAGAGCAGGTCTACTTAGTGTTTTCCCTCCATGGTTTTTCCATCTTCATTGACTTGTTGACTTGGTGCAGTGTCAGTCGTGTTGACGCCATTTTTCTTGGGGATAGGTAATTTACAATTTTGGTGTTCCAGTTCTCTTGATTGCGCATTCTTCTTCTTCTTCTTCTTTTTCTTCTTCTTCTTCTTCTTCTTCTTCTTCTTCTTCTTCTTCTTATTATTATTATTATTATTATTATTAATATTATTATTATTATTATTATTATTATTTATTTATTTATTTATTTATTTATTTTTACTTACTAGGAGTAATCACACAAGCCATCATCAAGTATTTCTCTTTGGGAATAACTTGCCGTGTTCTCTGGATCTAAGTGACAACAAGTTTCTCCAGATTTCCAGTAGACTCCACTTCTTTCCATAACCTTTGCAGATTAATTTGCATTATAACAACAATCGCGTTACCATTTATTTCTCATTTGCAGCGACCATTAGTTTTCACTGTAATTTGGATGGCAGTAAGCCTCCCCAAGGCCCCAGTCCTCTTTGCACTCAACAGCGGATGTCTGGCTAGTGATTTCACTCCTCGGTCTTTCAATACTCCTTGACCCTCCTCATTTATTTGGTGTGGCGCAAGTATATGGTAACACATACACAGAAAAAACGGGGGGAGGCAGGAGCGTAGGAGGTGTAGTAGTAGTAGTAGTAGTAGTAGTAGTAGTAGTAGTAGTAGTAGTAGTCATTAATGGAGTTTTGATAAGTTTACAATAAGAACTCACGACTAAAAAGTAAATAACAATCTCCCGGCTCACAAATATATCCAATTAATACGATCTCTTTTGTCTTTATTTTTAGATTTATCTGCTTTTTTTTTTTAATTATTATGTCTTCTCTTGAATTATTCTATTTTTTTCTATTCATTTTAACGACAAGATAATTAAGGAACAACAATTATATATGTGCTAGCAGGCCGCCTGGTGTTGCTCGGTCGTAAAATATGCTTAAATTTAATATTTTATTTCATGCAGAATTCGTATTTATCATTATAATTATAATATATTATCTATTGATTATTATATTTTACCCAATATATAGTGGTGCCTTCCGATGTCGTCCGGTTGTATAATACGCTTAAATGTTATATTTAAATTTATTGCGATTTCGTATTAATAATTATAGATCCAATACTCTATTTTTTCTTATATACATAACATATTTATTTTTTATTTATTTATTTACGTGTATAAAAGTACACCTATAATAACAAGAGCTTATAGCTCTTTAAAAATCGGTAGCGGAAAAAATAAAAATAACAGCGTTTCGAAGTTGTTAGTATCGCTAAAAGAAACGGAAAAAAGCGCCATAACAAATCTTTAACATATAGTCGTGATTTTAAAAGTTAAAAAAAATTAATGTCTTGCGAGTCATTAACTTAAATAGAAACAACGGTCTTGGATATGACCTTAAACTATATCGGATTGTTAGGCCCTAGCTTGCGGGCTTTGGGGAGTGTAGAGCCACCCTTTAATTGGCATTGCTCCCAGGTCCACTCTGACCCGGAGTAGTAGTACCTGTTAGGTGGTAGGGTCACAACTATGGGTTAAATAGAAACCGACGTAAAAAAACAAAAACAAAAGAAACAAATATACTCTATTAAAAAATTGTTCTTCAAAATCACTGGATTCGGCATTAAATGACCTGAAAAGGGTTGATATGTCGTAAAACAAAAACAACAAGTAAATATAAACCAAAACATACAACGGTCCAGATGTAGCCATTACCGTTAAGATATCGCCAAATTGATGAGAAATAGTAAAGAAAGGAACCGAGTTTAACGTATAAATGTATATTTTTACATAAGTAAAAGGGCACTTCAAGTGGATTTACGCCTACCAAATTTAATTTATTTTTCAATTTTAAAATATAAAAAATCGACTTCAGGATGTTATTTAAAATGTTTTTGTAACTTGCAATCAAATGACAATCTTATAGAATTTAATTCGATAGGGTAATATTAATATTAATAGCAGTGATGTGATGGCCTTTCTTTATATAGCACCCTGCTAGAAAAGATTTAATATTAGTTGTTTTAGTTCTTTCTAAATTGTGCCGATTACATCGTTATGCATTTTTCTTCTTGAAAATTTGTTGATGTTATGATGAGTAGAAATAGTTAATGTTGACATATAAATAATCAGTCGTTCCCCGCTAAACAGATTTGTAAAATGTACCGAAGTGTTTTTTTATTATTATTATTTTGGAAATAAATGAGTGGGAAGAAACAAAAAGTCTTCGATTTTGGAATCTAGCATGTATATACAGGGTGGGCCAAAATAAGGGTCCTATTTTTAAAGTTATTCAAATTTAAAGATAGGACCCTTATTTTGGCCCACCCTATATATATATATATATATATATATATATATATATATATATATATATATATATATATATATATATATAAACAAGGCACTTTGATGTAGGGGCTACTATCGGGGTCATAAGTTTCAGGGATACTATGTAGGGAGTTGAGCAGCAATATGTTTGTTCACATTACATTTGAACTTCTGCATGCCATTACAGTTGAGAAAGCAGGAGCCCGGGAGGGAGTTCGAAAGTCCAGCGGTTAACTTTAGGACCATCAGCAAGAATCGAAACCAAAGCATATAGCTTTCCAGCTTCATTCGTTATCCTCTGTGCAACGTCCATACGCATGCAAGAAGTTAACATATAACGTGGTTTAACCAATTAATATATGCTTGCACATGCGTAGAAGAGCACTGTAAGTAATTCTAATTTTTTTTTTTTCGATTTTGACTTTAGCAGCTAGTTTTTACCTGCTAAATGCCTTTAATATCAAGTTTCAAATATGTGGACCAAAATCGGCAAGGTACTTTGATAGTAACTGTCCGGCGCGCACACACACACACACACACACACACACACACAAAAGTTACGCCATTTGACTGCTGTTAAGATGTGTATGTTAAATTACAATGTTTAAACATTGTCTAACATGTAAGTTCTATTTTTTTATACAGAGAGCATTGCTTTGTACGATATCGGTAGTATGTTATTTTACTCTGCAATATGCTCAATCCAAGATGGCGGTGAAGGTCTTTTTTTTGTTTTCCGTGTCCCCTTTTTTTAACGGGATATATTTATTTATTCATTCTTTCTTTAAGTATTCGTACATTTATTTGATTTAAATATTAGTTAATTTTCATGTGCATAAAGGTTTATCCATGGATGCGTGTTTCTGGGTATCAACCATCATCAGCATGGCCAAGAAGCGTATCCAGGCTGAAGATGAGTGATGCCCAGAAACACGTCGTCCTGAAAAAACTTTGATGCATATAAAAATTAAATAATATTTAAATAAAATAAATATTTGAATATTAAATAAATAAATAATGCACATGTATATATATATATATATATATATATATATATATATATATATATATATATATATATATATATATGTACGTCACAATCACGTGTACACACCGGTTCTCGCCAGATCATCGAAGTTAAGCAACGTTGAGCCTGGCCAGTACCAGATGGGTCACCATTTGGGAAGGTTAGGCGCTGTA
This sequence comes from Euprymna scolopes, assembly GCF_053919585.1. NCBI lineage: Eukaryota > Metazoa > Mollusca > Cephalopoda > Sepiida > Sepiolidae > Euprymna > Euprymna scolopes. The sequence continues at coordinate 108,368,572 of NC_136496.1, read as the reverse complement.
TATACCTTCTGGGAAGGTTGGACGTGGGGCCAATACCCTCACCTGTAAAAAGAACTCCTCGCTACAAAAACAATTCTACAAAATGTTTTAGATGGCCTATGCCTCTCCAGTGGCTCAAGGGCTATCGATGGATATATATATATATATATATATATATATATATATATATATATATATATATATATATATATATATATATATATATATATATAAATGGAACCATACATTAAATCTGTTGCCAAGGCCGCTGGAAAAATGGTGGGATCCTTCTATCGATCAAGTAGATATCTCACTGCTGATGCAATTCTCTATCTATATAAGAGCCAGGTACGTCCAAGGATGGAGTACTGTTGCCATATCTAGGAAGGAGCTGCTAGAAAGGACTTATCCTGCCTTGATAGAGTTCAAAATAGACTTCGTAGCCTTTTGGGAGATGTCGTTTTCTCTTCCCTGCAACCTCTTTCTCACAGAAGAGATGTTGCGAGTTTGCCTCTGATGTATCGTTATTTTCATGGCAGGTGTTCAGCTGAGCTCTATTCTATGGTCCCTCTCGCCAAACTTTCACAAGACACACCCGTCTAGCAGAAAACACTATCACTAGTTTCCCCCACTCTTTATCTGTGCCTAAACCTAAGCGTATATTCCATGAGCAAAGCTTCTTTCTTAGAACTGCACGCCTATGGAATTGTTTTCAATTTTTCTGCTTTCCAGCTGACTACAATATGGTTGTCTAACGTAAACAAGTTTTTGATGACCCATTCCATAGAAGTTAACAAATTTACCGAATCTCCATTACTAACGGTTACTATATTGTTCAATTGCTACTGTACACTCTTTAACCCTTATCCTCGAGTGGCCTCTTGGCCTTGATAAGTGATGATGCTCGTGTAAAAAAAATAATAATGTAATGTTGTTTTCTTCATCAATATTGTTTTTCCCGCGTTTTGTTTAATTAGTTTTAATGAAAGACAATGCGATTATTCATCTACGTTCAATTTATTCACTTTTTTCTTCCCATTTATGGAACACCTCAACCGGTGCTAACATATCTTAATAGAGAATAGTATTGAAACCTTACTGAAACAAACATTATAAATGAATGTATTGTGTTGACTGAAATAAGTATACTTTGTATGGATTTTTGTTTGCTTTTTTTTCTTCTGTAATGATCTTACTTGTTTATCAGCTCCCAAAAGTCTATAGTAAAAGATTCAATTTGCAATCTCCAAGTAGCTAACAAGGAAAAACATTTATCCATTTTCTTCTTCATGTGTGTGTTATGTGTGTGTTGTGTGTTGTGTTGTGTGGGTGTTGTGTTGTGTGTTGTGTTGTGTGTATTGTGTGTATTGTGTGTGTGTTATGTGTGTGTTGTGTTGTGTGTGTTGTGTGTGTTGTGTGTGTTGTGTGTATGTTGTGTGTGTTGTGTTTTGTGTTGTGTAGGTGTTGTGCTGTGTGTTGTGTGTATTGTGTGCATTGTGTGTGTTATGTGTGTGTTATGTGTGTGGTGTGTGTTGTGTTGTGTGTGTTGTGTGTGTTGTGTGTATTGTGTGTATGTTATGTGTGTGTTGTGTGTTGTGTTGTGTGTGTATCTTATGCCTCTTTTGTGTGTCATACGTGTGTGTTGTGTGTGTGTTTGTGTGTGCGTGTGTATTGTGTGTGCTGTGTGTGTGCGTGTATGTTGTGTGTGTTGTATTTGTGTTGTGTATGTTATGTGTGTCATACGTGTGTTGTGTATGTTGTGTTTATACGTGTGTGTTGTCGGTGTGCGTGTGGGTTGTGTGTATGTGAGCTGTGTGGTTGTGTGTGTGTTGTTTGTGTGTATGTGTGTGTGTGTGTGTGTGGGTGTGTGACGCTTACTCCTGCTGCTATCCACTACATCGGTTGGGAAGTGGTAGGCTCAGTGGTTAACGACATGTACTGACAACCTAGGTGTCCCATGTTTGAATCCAGTTTGTTCCACAGAAACCGTTAGGATGTTGGCAACGTACCAACCTACACGTTGTCCTTCCTGTAAATACTCTATGTCTTTTTTGAAAAGTTTTTACTATAAAGATATCAGGGAAACCAATGCTAACAATAGACTCATCTGATTGAACAAATGGGTTGCTCAGTTGTAAGGGCTAAGTGCTAGCAAGTTTTGAAATCTCAAACTTTCTCAATTGTATTTTTAGTTATGATGAATGTTCATATGAATGGAAGAAATGAGATACTCCTTGTGAAAGTGGTAACTATTTTCGCCACGCACAGGATTTTGACTCAAATAAATCGCAGAAAAATTTATTTTTGTAAATTTATGAGCACGACGTAATAGGAGACAAACAAACCTTCTGATATCAAAACGGAAGGAAAACGAATAAACACATATCTAAGGAAATAGCTGAAACCTTAGAGGAAAACCTCCAATCTGTAGTGGAATCGAGTTATAAATTGATGGTAATTCTTTGCTTTACAAGAAATCTTCTCAACCATTCATAGCTATGGATAATAATACATTACCTGAAAGCTCTTCCTTCAGGCTTCTCGGCTTAACATTCACAAGCAACATGAATTAGAACAAATAAATTGAGGGCATTGCCACGTCTGCTGTGAAGAAGGTAGACTCATTCTATCGTGTTAAAAAGTTTCACCTGACAGTATCTTGTACCACTACAAGTCCACCATTCACCCATGCATGGTGTATTGTTACCACATATGGACTGGTGCATCTGTCACTAGTCTCCCACTCATAGATAACGTACAAAAAAAAGTTGCCAACTGAAAGATCCCTCATTATCAACCAAACTCTAATCTCTGTCTCATCGCCTATATATTGCATCCCTGCGCCTGTTTTACAAATATTTTAGTTGAATGAGCTCCGACAAACTCCAAGCACGTATACTCCGTTAACGTAAATACTCTTGACTTAATACCGACAAATAAGAACCCCATACCTGTAAATATTCTTGGAAAGCCTTCTATTCAAGTAGTTTTTCCCCCTCGAACAGCTACACTTTGAGATTCCCTCCCGTGCCCCTATTTCCCTGGCTACTGGCATGCAGAAGTTCAAGTGTAATATGATCAAACATCTCACTGCTCAACTCCCTACATAGTAGCCGTGTAAATTTGGTCCCAAATAGTAGTCCCTTACATCAAAGTTTCACTGTGCTCTGTTTGGGATGAAATTAAAGTAAAAAACAAAAAAAAACAAGTGTTCATGCCGACGAGGGTATAAAAAAATTATTGGGTAAAAATTATAAGACATTAATGTTCATATGGAAACAGCGTGTTAAAAAGGACGAATAAAAAAATTAAAAACATTTTAAACATTTGGAGGACAAAACTCGAATATTTGACAGCTAAGAAAAGACGTTGAAGTTAAGTGTTCGTACAAATTGTGGCATCAGTGAAAAGGAGTGTTGTCAATTTCTATTTAGATTATAAGACATTTTCGTCGAGAAAGTTATCATTAGCATAAGGACGAGGCATGGTAAGTAAATGGTATCAGACACGAAACCTCAAATCAATGGAATAAGGTGACAGCGTTTCTTCTATGTTCGTACAACCACCGCTGTCCATTTGTGCTTGTGGCCAAACAACCCCTGACTTCGTATGCAATTTGCTACACTTCGTGTTGGAAATAAAACCCTGGAACATTTTTATTAAGAGCGAACGTTATAAAAACGCGGTGAGAAAAATATACAACGAATAAATGTTACCAAAAATAATATTAATTCCTCTTCTATCCACCCATTAAACTGTGTGTGCGTGCGTGTTTTAACTTATTTTAAAGCGTGTTTGCTTTAAAAGAAACTGCATGTCCACTATTTTCAGTTATAGCGAAAAACATCACGGCCTCCATAAGCATTACACGAGGACTTGCTAAATAATTGCTAAAAAATCGAAGAGTAAACAAAATACTAGCAGAGCATTACATTTTCGCACGATTAATGATATTTATTGGATATGCTTCTACCAGTATTTTGGTTAATTTTCGATTTTTGAGCGATTATCAAGGATTTCCGTGCAGTCATTATTTTTTGTTTGTTTGTTAACAGAGAGGACACGCGGTTTATTTTGAACGAAAAACGCTTTAAAATAAGTAAACACATAGAAAACTTACCCAGGTAGGTAGAAGAGTAATTTATATTGCATTTGGTAACATTCATTTTTCCGTAAATTTATTTTTTTACATTCTTTTTTCTTTTGTTGGCTAAAGTTAAAAATTATGAAATTCTATCTTCGTGAGCATTATACTGAACAACAACAAAAAACTATCAGCAGGAGTATTTTTAATTTTCTCATCATTTCCTTCTATCTGGGAATGGGGCATCCTACCCGATGCCAAAAATTCACCGACTATCTCATACATTCCAACCGAGAGATATTTTAAAGATTCTAACTTTACTTTTAAGTGGAATTGTTTGTATTTTACTTGCACTTGGTTCACGGGGTATAGTTGCTAGTTAGTTTTTGAAATTATTTTTCATAAGTACGGTTGTTTCTAGAATTACTGGAATGATAGTGATCTTCCTAAGATTCCAGTTTCTTTTCATTTCGTAAATAAGACCTTGGTATATCGTTGTCTTTTACCTCTCAGCTCCGTTTAACACAGCCTAGCCATCATATGTTTAATAACAACGAGAAAAATATTAAATTTATTTTTTCCTGCAATGCAAGGAGACCAAAGTAAACTAAGCTGAACTAGGAAAGGCGTTCCAAAAGTAATTGCTCCAGCTTTTTCCCGTTAGAATCAAATCTCTCTCGGTTAGTTGCTACCAGTTCATGTTTAGTCTTCCACTTCTTTTTCCATCAGAGGTCCATTGAAGTACTTGATTGACAATTCTATCTGGGACCAATCTTAGGGCAAACTTCGTTTGCAGGTTATTGACGCTATCACTTGCATATTTCTGCCATCTCAGACTTCTTGGCTGGTAATTCGATCGCTAAATAGTTTAAGCATGACAAATTTCACAATTAAAAAATTGAATAAAAAAATATCTACTTTTATATATATATATATATATATATATATATATATATATATATATATATATATATATATATGTGTATATATGTGTATATATGTATGTATATATGTATATATGTGTATATATATATGTATATTTAATGTGAAAAAATGTATGAATTTGTTTATATCATCGTCAGTTACTATTCCAAAAGTGTCTGTCTCAACAAAACTTTTTATTTAAAAAAAAAGAAATAAGCGTCTTTAATTTATAAATTTAAAAAAAAGCGGGAGACCAGTACCCGCATTAAGCTTGTCCGCAGTTTGACTTGTTGCTGGCTATCTTGCTCTTGCTTGTTGCTGGATGTCAACATTTTGAACCGAGAGAGAGATTTAGCTGTCGTACAAAGATAAAACTCTGTAACATCATCTTTGTATAGATACTCCCTCAGGTATTTGTCTATTATAAAAAAAAAAGAAAAGAAAAAAAGTCCTGTTGCGATAAAAAAAAAAGCTGTGACGTGTGTACGCCTGTAATGCTGGATGAATGTTACAATTATTCTGCTATCATTATGTGTATCTATGTATGTGTATGTATATTTATATATGTATGTGTGTATATTTATATATGTACATGTGAGTTTATATGTATTTATATCTATGTGTAATATGTATGTATATGTGTCTATGTGTATATATGTTTGTGTGTGTACATATATACATTTATAAATGTTTGTATGCATGTATGTGTGTATATGCATGTATGTGTATGTACGCAGGTGTGTATGTATATGTATTTGTATGTGTGCATGTATGTGTGTATGTGTATTAATGCATATATATGGATGTGTATGTATAAATTAGGTAAGTGTATGTATGTATATGTGCATATGTGTACGTATATGTATGTGTAAGTATATGTGTGTATGTATTTGTATATGTGGATGTATATGTATGAATGTGGGTATGCATATGTATGTTTGTGTATTATGCGTTGTGTATGTACATGGGTATATATGAGCGTATGCTTATAGACATGTATGTATGTATGTATGCATGTATACATGTATATGTATGTATACCAATGACTGTCTTGTTTATGTTTGCATGTGTGTGTATGTATATGCATGTGTGCGTATTGTGTATTGTATATGTACGCATGTATATGTGTGTGTGAGTGTATATATATGTGTGTATAACAATGACCGTCTTTAGTGTCATGTCTGCTTGAGCATGTGAATTCGCTCGCAGGACTATATGTCATTGTTAGGGCTCATGAACTTTCAGTGTCTGAGGGAGTGGCACTCGTCTGACAAGACGTTGCAATCATCATATATATATATATATATATATATATTGAATTGTTACCAGCTTTCTTGGATCGTATTACAGTACCCGTTGGATCTTTTTACCTGCCGAATGCCAAGAACTTACATTACAGGATTTAGCATAGGCCTTTTTTTTTTTTTTTTTTGCTGCATCAATATCCAATTTCCCTTATTCTATGTAGCTAAAATGATTTAAAAACTTTAAAAACATTTAATTTAATTTTCTATGCTTCTTGGCTTTAGCGAATCAGGTGCAAACTTTTTATAATATTTGTTAATATTTTCCTCCGAGGAGATGTATAAACATCGAAATCTCATGGGTTAAGGAAACATATTTTACTATACTGTATTCTTTGTCTTGCATACAATAAAATTTCTATATTTAAAATTTAACTTTTTCAAATCACAAATTTTAAATTCCTAAATTTCTTATAATATATACCAATCCTTATTTAAGAAGCTCAATGTAATTACAGAGCAATATCGTAAATAAATAACAAAAGACTATATTCCAAGGTTCATGATGTTCACCATCTTATAATTTATTCCTTTAATTCAGTTGACAGTTACAATTCTTGACAGTATCTGTTTCGTAGCGCAAAATCAATCACTTAATTATTATATCAATCAGTGAATCTATTATGCCCTTAACTCATCAGAAGAAATAGCAACAATCAATTCTCTTAGCTTTATGTATTTAAAGAATCCATAGAAGTACTATAGTTTACTGGGATAATTATAATGAACTAGCAGACCACTCGACGTTTCCCGGTTGTAAAATACGCTTAAATATGATAGTTTTATTAATGTAGATTCCATATTTATTATTATAAGAGCCAATACTCTATTGATTATTATATTGTACCCCATATAGACTAGTTGTTTCAAAAGTAAACAATTAATAAACATGCCTTGAGTGCAATCAGCTAGAATCGAGACCTAAGCATATAGTTCTCCAGCCTTATTTGTTATACTCTGGGCCACATTATACGCATATAGAAAGCCCGGAGATAATATTGTTAAACCTATATATGTAGAGTGGCACATGCGTACAAATAACACGCTTGGCCGTCTTACTCTTGCTTGCCAAGTACCATTTTTTTTCAGAACTTGGCAGCTATTTCTACCGGCTAAAGACCAAATCGAATTTGTCCCATAGGTTTAAATCCCATATATATCAAGTCTCAAGTCTGTAGACAAAAACTTGGAGAGAAACATGGTAGAGACTGTTCCTCAGACAAACAGACAAGGTCACTCATTATATATATATATATATATATATATATATATATATATATATATATATATATATATATATACATAAGTAATGCCTTCAGATTTCTTTATGATTCCTTTTTAATTCTTCGATTTTCCGTATAATCTTTTTATATCAAAATCAAAAATATTAATAAAAGTTCCATAGTAGGTGCTGTCACGAGCGCTTTCGATTCGTCCACGAATCATCTTCAGGTGTTGAAGTAAAAGTGCGAAGGCGCGAAAATGAGAATTAAAAGTGAAAATAAAATATACAGTAAACGGCGTTAGGTGATGATAAGTTAAAATATATAGAGTCGATGAAACGTCGATTAAAAATAAAGATCGATTAAAAATATAGATCGATTAAAAATATAGGTCGATTAAAAATTCGAGTATTAAAATCAGTAGATTCGTGAACACTGTTAACAAAAACGGTCTACTACGAACTACCCAAGACATTTTAGAACGTCACTGCTTTTCTCTTATATATAATATAGCGAGTAATAGACGACAGGTCTTAAAGAGCAAAGTTTCAATTAATGTATGAATACTTTAAAAATGCTGTGTTTTATCCTTTGCTCCCTCCCCTCCCCCACCAATTTGTGCTGATGAGGAGAGAATATCCGAAAATATTTTATTTGTCAATAAAAAACATGGCTATCGTTTCTGAAACGATCGATCACTGGGATTTTGATTTGTTTCTCCTTTTGAAGATGATTTATAATTTCACAATTATTGATCTTTTATACTATTATATATATATATATATATATATATATATATATTAAAATGTTTATTTGATATTTCTTTTCATATTAGCCTTTAAAATTCATTTTTCTCACTTTTTGTATGGAATGCTTATATGTTTTGCTGTCCTTTTTCTGAAAATAAATATATTGTTGGATAGGAGTCACCCAGAGGCTACTCGAGGATAAGAGATAAAGGGCGTACATTAGTCAATAGGACAATATCATAGTATTCGTTAGACGTGTAAATTTGGTAAATTGGATTACTTAAGGGGAACGTCTCATTAAGAACTTGTTTACATTGGACTTGAAGACGATCATATTGTAGTCAGCTGGAAAGCAGGCAAACGGAAGAGAGTTCCACAGGTGTGCAGTTCTAAGAAAGAATCTTTGTTTATAGAATCTACGTTTAGGTTTAGGCACAGATAAAGAGTGGGTGAAATTATTGATAGTGTTTTTAGCTAGACGAGTGCTTTTCGAAAAGGTTTGGCAAGGGAGACCATAGATTGGAGCTCAGACGAGCACTTGCCCTGAAAATAATGATAAAATAAAGACAAGCTCGCAACGTCTCTTCCCTGCAAGGCTACGAAGTCTATTTTGAACTCTATCAAGGCAGGATAAGACTTTCTAGCAGCTCCTGCCCAGATGTGATAACAATACACCATCGTTGGACCTATCTAGCTCTTATATAGGTAGAGAATTGCATCAGCAGTGAGATATCTACTTGATCGATCGAAGGATACCACTATTCCAGCGACCTTTGCAACGGATTTGATATACGTGTTCAATTTCTACATCAGAAGTAAAGGTCAAACACAGATTTTATTTTTACTTTCGATAGAACGAATATACATTTACTTGCCTCTCTCCATCGGGTAAACGTTAAAGACATCGTTGGGTCTTAATTTGTAAGAGTAGTATCTTAAAGGAGACATTCGGAGAAAAATTCAAGTATTCTCAATTAAGAAGGATTTGTTAGAACAGATTCTAACTATGATCCACGTCTAGTCTGAGTGAGTTGGCAGGATAATGGTTTATTTGTCACTTTCCGGAATTGGACAATCTTTTAAACTGAGTAAAGAAGACACAAACAAAAAAGATAAAAGGTGATATGTGTAATTAATTAAATGATGATACTTAAAAGCCTTTGCGAAACTAATTGGGTTTGCGACTATAAAATGTCCATCGTTTTTAACATACAAGAAAATAGACGGCCCTCTGTATGTCAGATTCAGATCTCTCTCTCTCTCTCTCTCTCTCTCTCTCTCTCTCTCTCTCTCTCTCTCTCTCTCTCTCTCTCTAACACACACTCTCTCTCTCTCTTTCTCACTCTCCCTCTCTCTCTCCCCCTCTTTTCTCTCTCGCTCGCTTTGGCGGAATGGTCATTACTGACCAGCCGTGACACTTTTCACGAATCGTCACCATTGACTCCGGTTCTTCGCCATTCTGGGCAAGCCTTGCTAATGTCCGCGATATCGTTCACGTTGTCTAACATTCTCGATTTTGATCTTCCACGTCCTCTTTTGCCAGGGATTGTACCAAAGAGCAGATCTTTTGTTTGACCGTCTGTTCTGTCTCAAAAATTGCAATTTCCTGTCATTAATGATGTTCAGCAGTCTTCGACATGGTTCTATCTTCTCCAGAATCAATTCGTTTGTATGTTTGTCCACCCAGATTACACGAAGAAGTCAGCGGTAGCACCATAATTCAAAAGCAACAGACTTTCTTCAAGACCCAATATTCTACTCCGTATGGTGCTATTGAGAATACCAAAGCTGGCAAGAGTCGTTTCTTTGTGCATCGTGAAACGGATCTGTCTTTCAGATAGTCAGAATCAAAATATATAGAAGTTGATTTACTTGTTAATTGAAAAGATTCTCATTTGAAAAAAAAAAGAAGGATAGTGGTTTTTGTTGTTTTTTGTTTTGTTTTGCTTTTTTCGCAAAAATCCAGTCGTATTTGATTCGCCAAAACGACTCTATTTGAGATAGATGTCGATTCTATTTAGCCAATCTGTCGGTTAGTCAAATAGAATCGTCTTGGCCAATCAAATACGGCTTTTTTAGAATAGTATGAGTGGACAAGAAGAAAAATATTTTAAAGGAGAAAAAGATGTAAGCATATTTTCATATGCTTTTGTTGCGTCTTTAAAAATCCTTCTTTTCTTTGGCTTTCTACAGAATGACATCCATTCAGTTTCCTATCAGACAAAAAAAAACAACGAAATGTTGATAAGCTATATAGAATTATTCTTACTATTTGACTATTCCCGTTTATTTTGATGGGTTTTTTTCTGGTGGTTTATTTTTATTTATTTACTTTTTTTCATTTGTTTTACTATTCCCTTGTTATTTCTTCCTTTTAGTTTTTTTTTTTTTTGTTTTGTTTTTTGTTTTTTTGTTTCGTTTTTCATCTCATTCCTTTAAAAAAAATACATTTTTTTCCACATCCACTTTCTTCGACAATAAGATTAAAACGTCTTCCTTTCGCGACTCTATCACCGGAGATTGATTCTGACGGAAGCCAAAGAAATCGCAACAAGATTTATAAATCAAGCGAACAGTAAGCAGACGGGAAAAAAAAAGTGAACGTGAGTAGAAATGGGGGTGGGAGTGCCAGATGATCGGGGGCTCAGAAAACAGGGAATGGGGCTTGAAGAAACGTATTTCGTTTCAGCAGATACAATCCTACGTATGATCTACTAAACAAACTAAACCACATAAAAATAACAAGAAAAGTAAATTAAATATACCTGCTGAGAGAAGAGAGCGAGAGCACGAAATGTTTACATACAATGTTGGTCCCACGAATTTTTTAATAAATGGTTAGATTTGCTTTCTGTCCTATTTTACGGCATATCAACTCTTTAGTGACTTATATAATGATGTGTGATCATACATATATCTATTAATAATGGAGATTTGGTATCTGCCTCTCTGAAGCCAAAACTACACTACTGATAGTATTTATTTGCTTTCCCACGAAAGCAAAATGTGACACAAGGTTGTTTTTAATGTGGGGTTTAAAACAGCTCCCCGAAAAGAAGGCAAAAAGGGGCACTCTGGTAGGAATCAAAAATAATAATTATCTCAGTATAGAGGCTCTCCACTCCATTGATCGAGAAAATTATCTTAAGAGCAGCATCAGAACAGATACTACACTTTGAGATATTAAATCTTTTATTCAGGCAAAAATAAACATGAACAAAAAACTTAGGCACAAGGCCAACTCAAAAGGGGAGAAAATGGGGGTTGTTGGTCATCCTTGTCACTCTAGAACTAAAGAAAAGTTTCTTTTAACAAGAATCTTCTTTCACCATAATACCGCATTCGCCCTTTCGTACTTGGGGACGTCCTACTTGGCACCCAATTTTAAAACAATTTTTATTAGCGTGTAAAAATAAAAAAGATAACAATAACGGTAATACAATAATTCATTTGTGTCGACGTCGGAGGAAGAAAAACTACAAGCAGTGGTTAGTAGGACCCTCCCAGCCCCGTCTAGTTGATAGACTGCCCGTTCCACTTTGGTTTGTAAAGGAAGCTCAGCTCTTGGGGGACACACTTTGATATTGGCCTGAAGGCCAAGAACAATAGAAAAAAAAAGGCAAGACTTTTTTTTATTTTAACTACACTCCTATTTCTATCAATGTGTTGTTGTACTATCTTCAAATACTCAATTCATGGGTTTACAATTGTATCTGTTTTATTGTCATGAAACGATCCTCCCATGCATTATTCCTCTTTTCCAGGTAGTGTATTATCTATTCTATTATGTAACAATTCTAGCAGGCCTTATCTCCTTTTCCTAATACCATAATCTTCAGAATTATCTATTCCTTTTTGTGGAGAGATGATGTTTAGTATGTGTTCGTTGATCATGATAATATAATTTATTTTCGGATAGCTGTTTTGTTGTCATAAAGAAATCCTTCCAGGCATTACCTTTCCCTCTTGTGTTTCTTTGGGGAGTAGTGAAGTATCTGTTCTGTTATTATGCGGCCATCGTCTGAGGCATTACTTACTTTCAATATGGTGGCATACGTAAACCAGAAATTATTACAATCGGATGTTCATAACAAACTTAACGCTTATATTATGTAATAGCAGAGTGATCCGACGTTGACCGGAATTTAAACGAATGTTTCACAGTCCCATATTTTTATTGTCAACAAAATCGATGAAATAACTCATATTTTAATCAAATCAATTGATTGCCTGTTCTAATTGGAGGCCCATCGCGTTGCACAAGGAGGAAGCTTTATATGTCTCGTGCAGTGACTAAGTTCACAATATATTGCAGTCTACAGTGCACTGTAGAGAACCTACTGTTGATTTTATTTTTTAAAAATTATATAATGGCTTGAATTAAAGTTTAAAATCCAAAAGTCAAGTACCATGCTTCAGTTGTGCGCTAAACATAAACATTTATTTCGAACGCGCCCTTTTCATAACAAAGAACCTACACTTGATTTCATATGCGTGGCATTATTGTTTGCCATGTGAAAATGACACGAATTAAAGTTTAAAATGAAAAAGTCAAGTATCATGGTTCAATTATGCTTTAAACAGCATTGTAAATTTTGATTCTTAGCAGCCACATTTTTCTGTATGACAACCGATTAAAAAGTTTTCCACATGTCTGATTTGTTGATATACCAAATTTCAAGTCTGTAGATCAAAAATCCGTTGAGTATATAGGTTGAGAAGTGTTCACACACACACACACACACACACACACACATACAAACACACATTCTCAATTTTATAGAAAAATAGATTAGTGGGCCGTCCGGCGTTATCCGATCGTAAAATACGCATAAATATTATATTTTAATTAATGCAGAAACTGAGACATGTGTTTACATGCGAGTATATGTCTTTTTCTAGCCAGTTCACTTCTTGTAAGTAAAAAAATATCTATAATTGAGATATATATATATATATATATATATATATATATATATATATATAGAGAGAGAGAGAGAGAGAGAGAGAGAGAGAGAGAGAGAGATGGAATTTAAATCATGTGTACACCAGTTTCTTTGTGAGACAATGGAAGTCATCCCAAATCTTTAAGTGCTCATTTAACTTAAGAAAACCATGGGACCGGACTTTCTTTATAACTTTAAATATATCTTATTTTCATGAAATTCCAATCGTATGCATTAACGTTCGGACGATTAGTCGTTATTGGAAATCAGGAAAATCAGAACGTTTTGGGGGTTTCGAATGGAAATCGGAAAATTTGCGCTCTATTATCCAATGCCAAAAATGCGAAGTTTTTTTTTTGTTTGTTTGTTTTTGGGGGGGGTTGCTTGTTTTTTGTTTGTTTTATTAAAACAAAATGCTTCATTGCTGATAGCTATAATAAAATGATTAATGGCTAAAACTTTAAACTTCAAATAAAACTAAAATTTGTCGATCACTTCCACAAGTGCATTTTTTTCTTCTTTTTTATATTTGCGAAAATGTATTAGATGGAGGTTTACGTTAATTCGGGAAAAAGATAAAGCTACGTATATTAGGAGTTAAAAAGAATCGGAATCGGTAATTGTATTGGTATCAGGAATTTGAAACAGATTCGAGAATTTTATCGGAATCAATAAAAATATTGGGATTGTTCAATCACTATTATGTATATATTTTTCGCGGTTGAAACAATAGATATGATCCTAAATCTCTGAGTGTCTTCTTAATTGAAAGGATCTACAGGATCGAACTCAAAAAGTCCAAATGTATTTAATGTTTACATAATTTATATTTTTACGCTTATATAAAAGTCACTTTGTGTTTGCGTGTGAGTTCCTTCCTCATAGGTTCCGAAACGGCTGAGCCTATCTTTAGAAATTTTTTTCACAAAGCTAATTTATATGTCTGGCTGTGTGTTTAGATAGGTTTTGTACAGAAATTCATCCGATAAGTATCGAAAATCGAAAAAAGTCCATCTTAAAAATAGCTTTTCTCTCTTATAGATATAAAGAATAATTTTTACAGGGGAAATGTTGACGGTCGTTGCCGGTAGACGAGAGTTTATTGCCAATGTTTTTCGGGCGGGGGTCTTACCTTTCATTTTTTTTTCGTTTTTTTTTTTTCGTCCATTCCTTCTGTAACGTAATCCCCCATTGAGGAGCGTTAGAACTACGCTGAGATAGCTTTGTATTCCCGGGTGACGCCAGATAACCCAACGATTTAAGATAGAGAAGATAAATATAGATATATTTTAATTCACTGTCAAAATAGATATATTTGGTTGGGGGGGTAGAAGACCTGAGATATTTTGTTATTTCGGAAAAACCCAACAACAGGAAATGCGAGGATGTTAGACGAACATATTGTACTGGCTGAGTGATGGTTGATGACCTCGAGGTTATGGGATTTTTAGTCTTGAATGGGGTCTCAGATCGTTGGGTCTTAACGTGATTTGATTGGCTGGGGAGACTTCCACCCCACCCACATCGAGTCGATGCGTTCTAAAATTAAACAGATTGCTTGTTGAATTCGGAGAGAACAGGCCGTATAAACCCGCCATTCCCTGGAGAGGGGACCTCTCCCCACCTCATCCATCCGTCTGTCGCTGTCTGTGAAGAGAGTTGAGACTTTGAAAAGAACTTACAAAATCTGAATGAGAATTGTAAAAACATTTTGTACATAATTTTATGAAAATTAAGCTTCTGTAAATAGACTACAATTGTTTGTCTTTCTTCCTGCCTGCCGCTTCGATATTCGCTTTCAGCATACCAGATTTATGTAACAACCTCCGAGGAGTCTAGACGACACGTGCCGAGAATCCAGAGAAATAAGAGTCCTTAACCACCTCCTCGAGGAGGCGTTACACTTTGTTTTCATCTTCTTTCTTGTTTCCCTTTTTCATTTACATCTGTTTCAACTTTTGTTTAGAGGGAGACTAAATAGGGAGTTGATCGGCGAGATGTCTGTTCGTTTTGCATTCAAATTTAAACATGTTAGTGCAGTTAAGAAAACATGAAACAGGGAGGGAATTTCACAGTTTATCAGTTCGTGAAAAAGAACGATTAGATTAGAAAGTTTTACGGAATCTAAGAATCTGCCATTGTATAGATCAATTTCATTAGTCTAATCTAACCAGACATGTCACGTGCCTTTGGCGTCAATTTCTATTTCCCTAGTGAAGGGGTGTGATTTTACTGCTTGCCAGGTTAATATGAGGTATATATATAAATGATGGCACAAGTGCCGCAAATTCAGCGGAGCACATTCCATTAAAGTGCTTGTAACACAAGCACTGGGATACAATATTACAGCGATGTGACAGACGTTAGAGCTTGGTTGAGAGAATCGGGATCTATCAGATTGGTGACTATTTTGAACTCTGTCTAAGAGCGATAAAGAGAGAGCGAGGGAGAGAAAGAAAGAGAGAGAGGTGGTAGCAATATTTCATTCATGAGATTATGGTGACTTTGTAAAGATACAAGATTATATCAAATGTGAGTAGTTTTCTATCACGACAGAGGGAACCATTTTATTTGCAGCAGCGTTTGCAATGTCATGTATGTATTTGTTCCAATTGTGTGCAGCTCGATCTTTGTCTCATCCTTTTTCTTTTTTCTTCCTATCCGTTTCCTTTCTTTTCAACCTTCCTAACCTTCACCATCCTTATTTTCTTCGTTCTTTATCTCTCTTTCTACTCTTCCTTTTCTTCTCCCCCCCCTCACACTGTCTATATTTTTGTTCCTGTTTATCTCCTTTATTGTCCTCCTGATTTTTTTTTTGTTTTCTTATATTTTCCTTATTTCTATTCCTTTTATCACCCTTTCTTATTCTCCTACTATATCTCTTTATTTTTAATTCTTTTCTTCCTTTTCCTCTTTCTTGTAATTCTACAGTCCTGTTTGCTTTCTTCTTTCTCTTTAGCTTTATTATCCTCTGCTTCATCATAATCTTCTTTTTCGTCTTCTCCTTCTGCTTCATTTTCTTCTCTTCTTCTTCATCTTCTTCTTATTATTATTGTTATTATTCTCATTCTGCGTCTATATATATACTGCATATATATATATATATATATATATAGAGAGAGAGAGAGAGAGAGAGAGAGAGAGAGAGACTGTTTCGCTGTATCACTATTCTTCCGCTGTTTTATCATAGCTATTTACTTGATCATCATCATCATCATTTTCTTTTTTTTGCTTCATCAGATTCTTCTGTTTCTTCTTCTGTTTCATCCTCATCATACTCTTCCGCTTGGTGACCTTCTGCTTGTTCTCTTGTTGTTACTTTATTATCGCCTTCTGCTTCTGCATCTCAGTCAGCTTCTTCTCCTCCGCTTCTTGATCACCTTCACCACCACCATCATCATCATCATCATCATCATCATTTTCTTCTGCTTCATTATCTTTTTCTTCTACCTCATCATCATCTGCTTCATCATCATCTTCTGCTTCATCATCATCTTCCGCTTCAGCATCTTCTATTGTATTTTCTCCTCCTTTACACTCTATCATCTTTTTCTTCTTCTCTTTCCTTCATTATCTTCTTTTGTTCCAGCTTCATCAACATCATCATCATCTACTTCTTCTTTTACTTCTCCTTATTTTGTAAATTTCCTACGCATACACACACACATACACACACACACATATATATTTATCCCATCATCACAACAAGTGTTCTTCTCGTTGCCATGGCAGAGGAAGGGCCGAGCGCGTATATTCAACAAAATGTCATTCGATGGCATTTGGGCGTCAAAAAGCCCAATGACATTTTCCGAGACCGAAAAACGTAAAAGACCGGTCATATATCCGGGTCCCTAACTAATGAGGAAATCTTCGATGAATTCGCTGCAATTCACGTCCCTCCTTTCCAAGATGGCGGGAAAACAAAAGGCGAAGTCGTTTTAAAAACAACCCAAAATAGAGGATAATAAGACAAAATGATCAGAAAAATTTAAAGTGTAAATAATCATAAGATATATAAAACAGCATGGATACATACACATATTTAAATATCTCACTATCGATAACTGCCAAAAATATATGGAAGCATTGTTTTAAATACCATTCTCTTTATAGCTCTCCCTTTTATCTTTTACGAGGATTATGATACGTGTTTGAATATCACGTGATCATAAGTAATAAAATAGCCGTCGTTTATAACACCATCAAATAATATTTAATCATTCCTGAAGATGACTAATAAGAGTCGAAAACGCTCGAGAATGTTGCGGCATGCCTGTTGTTCCACTTCTTAATGTCCAATAGTGTCCGAATCGAAAAATTGTGAAAGCACATTAAATTAATAGAACTACAGCTGTATGCATAATATTATGTATGCATATATATACATACATATATATATATATAATTATGTGGCAATATATATATACTGCATATATATATATGTATATAATATATATATATATAGAGAGAGAGAGAGAATTGTCACAATATATATATATAGAGAGAGAATTATGTCATAATGTGTATATATATATACATATATATATATATATATATATATAGAGAGAGAGAGAGAGAGAGAGAGAGAGAGAGACTGTTTCGCTGTATCACTATTCATTGTGGTTAAAACAGCATCCATCCCAATTCAGGGATCGAACTTACATCCATTTCTTTTTGATAGTCTGTAGTCCTGCCCTCTGGCCCATGACATCGGCAATTGCCAGACTACTAATATATAAAAGCATTACTTTTGGAATGCCACTAAGAGATAGGACGATACAGAGTAGAACGATAAAACTGTCGCCAAAAAAAAAAAAACGAAATGATTCGATTTCCATTTGATGAAAGCCAGTTTTATTATTTATTTGTGTGTGTGTGTGCGTGTGCGTGTATGCAGACCATCTACTAGTTTGCCAGTTGTGTACAAATCCCAAGAATGATAGGAGCCTTCTATCATGTCTGAAAGTGACACAATGTTAAACGCGCGAGATTGAAGATGCGCCACTGTTTGACATACTCTCTACCAATCCGAGTTATAACAATAGGACCATTATCAGCACCCTAAAAATGCAAATCAGGACGGTTCGAGGCTTGAGAGTAAAGCTCAAGGAAGTTTCCGTCCACGGTTATGGTCTTTGGTGTTTTAAGTGAGAGTCACATCATGCCACCTCATCTCATCTAAGTTGGCTTCAAAAGTCAACACCAAAGTGTACCTGAATGTGCTGAATAATGTGGTAATCCCCTGGTGCGATCAGGCGGCCACTGTCAGATCCTGGTTGTGGCAGCAGTATTCGGCGCCGGCCTGCAAGTACAAAGAGACTTAAGCTTGGTTTTAGAAGAAGTGCTACGAATTTGTACACTTCTCTATCACTGGCCCCCTTCGTCCTCCGACCTGAACACGCTTGACTACTTAGTTTGGTAATACGTTGAGAACATCATAAACATGATCTCCCACAACACCAAAGCTAGCCTGATCGCCAAAATCTGCTCCCAGTTCCGAATCTGTATCGAGAGGCGGTGGTTGAGGCTGAATGTGGTTACATTGAATAGATGTCAGTTCTACTACATAATCAAGTTACCTAAATTGTTTTTTTTTTCAATAAAAGTTTTAAAATAAGCTGTAGTGTTGCTTTCTTTAGGGCGGACACTTTATCGTTCCATTACGTAGATAGATAGATAGATAGATAGATAGATAGATAGATAGATAAAGGTTCCGGTAATTCTTAACGCGTAAAACTTAATTTTGAAGGACAGATATTGAATATGAAGATTTAATTATTTATCTTTACAAGCAGACATGCGCATAGAATCAACACTGAACGGAAGAGAAGAAAGATGAGAGAAATGTTTATTTTCTGTCGTCTTTTTTTTTTTTTTTTTTTGTATTTTTACCAGTCCTGGAACATTCTTCCTTCATTAAGGAATCGTGACCAATCACACGTCTTGCAGCTAATTAGGACATACACGTCCAAAAACCAACAAAATGGCGACCAGCGGAAAATTAGAAAGTTCGTTCAGAAGCCATTAAACGTTGAAATGAAAAAGGCAAAGAGAAGCGGTAAAAAAAAGCGCAGGAACATACGTTCAGAATGCTTTGATGGTTGTTTATGTTGTGGAAGTTTTCGAGTCAATTTCCTCTGATGAGTCGATGTGCAGCTATCAATTGTAACTTTTAAGTATTCGTGTTCTTTTGTTAATAAATAGACGTGTAAGATAGACGCATGGATAGATAGAGATAAACAGAGAAAGAGAGGCAGATAATGAGAGAAAAGTAAAGAAAGAGAAAACATTTTCAAATAAAAGTGCATTATATTGGTCGATTGGATGTCAGTAAGAAATTAAGCGCTGATATATTATACTTATATGCCATGTGACACAAACACATTTTGAACATTCCTTTTCTGATGAAAAGCATTAAGTCTCGAAATTTCACGGTCTAAAGAGTTTGTATTCCTTTCTCCTTATTGATATCATAATGTAATAAAGTTTTATTTAATTCTAAATTCTAATCTTTTATTTCTTATACGCGTGTGCGTGTGTGCGTGCGTGTGCGTCTCTGTATGACTATACATATATACATATTTTGTGGTCCTGTTTAAAGGGTCATGATATTAAAGTGAAAGAGTCCTGATGTTCACTACGAGTGGTTAAACTACGCATTTGCTCTTTGCTCGACGCGACGACAGAAATGTCTGGCTTACATAGTGCCAGACGAATCCATACTATCATAGACATAATGGTGTTACAACCCCCAGAACACCTTCCTCCAGAGATTTATTTTCCCGAAATATAGTTTTTCTTTCTCGGATTGCCTTCCAAGAGGTTTGTCAATTTTCTTTTTTTTTCTGCCAGAACGATGTATTTCGGTACCAGTTTGGGGGGGGGGCTTCTAGGTCCAATGCGTCATACAGTCAGTAGATCTAAGATCTCTTTTTCTGGCGGATTTTCACTTAATTCGTTCGAAATGCGTTTGTGTATCTGGTTCAAGTGTTTTTTTATGCGTGGAATATGGTCCTTCAACTATGATCTTGTTGTTGA
The DNA here is from genome assembly GCF_053919585.1 of Euprymna scolopes. Classification (NCBI taxonomy): domain Eukaryota; kingdom Metazoa; phylum Mollusca; class Cephalopoda; order Sepiida; family Sepiolidae; genus Euprymna; species Euprymna scolopes. The sequence continues at coordinate 108,348,325 of NC_136496.1, read as the reverse complement.
TAGTTCATTGCTCCCAGAAAGTATTATTATCTTTGTGCATCTGCAAGAATTTTTTCTCTCTCTTGGCACGTAATCCTTCTCGGGAACAGTTGCATGTGCGGGTTTTTCCTATTTTGGCAATAGTTTGTCAAAGACCGTCCGTATTTTTCTTGCGAACATCATTTCCGCCAGAGACATCTAGGATATTGTATTCTCATTAGGCGTTATGTGGTACACATGAAGAAATTGTTGCAACGCTTTTTCCGGTGAAGTGTCTTTTGCCTTCTTCAAAGAACTCTTCAAGGTGTCCACAAATCTTTCAGCCTGTCCATTTAATCTGGGGTGGTAAGTCGGAGTTGTGATGTGGTCCATTTGGAAGTTCTCAATTAACTCTTTAAAGTCACCGGATGTCAACTGAGTCCGTTATCTGACACTAAACGGTCACTCACTCCGTACCGTGCGACTAAATCATGAAGAGTGTTTTATAGTGAAATCTGTACTTGGGCTTTTTCACTTAAAGACTTCAGGTCACTTAGAGAAGCTGTCCACTACTATGATGTAGTACTCTCCATCAAGTGGTCCCGCATAGTCCGCGTATATCGGTAACCATAGTAGTCAACTTTGGGCTATGGGCTAAAGTGAATTGGTGGCGCTTTAGTAGCTAGTGCACATCCTCTATAGAGCCAAGTGGTACGCTGCGTTTCATTTTCTTGTAACTTGAACTTCGCCTCCAGTTTTGTACAGCGGCCTAGTTTGTCCGACAAAAACATTGGGAAATGACCCATTTAGGTATTTCTCAAGGTTTTCGGCATGGGCTGTAATGTTGTCCACTTTTCGCAAAAAAAAAAAAAATCACATATGAACGAGTTCCAGAATTTCCCAGCCAATTGTTGAAAGGAAGAGACGTTGCAAACCTGTCTTTGCTTTATCGCTATTTTCATGGTAAGTGCTCTTCTGACCTTCATTCTATCATATACCATTGCAAAACTTTCACGAAAAATTCTCGTCTAGCTGAAACTACGATCAATAAGTCCCCCACTCTTTACCTGTGCCTAAACCTAAACGTAGATTCTATCAACAAAGCTTTTAAAACTGCACGCCTGTGGAACTCTGTTCCATTTGCCTGCTTTCCAACTGACTACAATATGGCTCTCTTCAAGTCCAACGTGAACAAATTCTTGATGAGCCGTCCCCTTAAGTTATCCAATTTACCAAATTTCGGCTAATAACGAATACTACATGTTCCCTTTGACTACTGTATACTCATTAACCCTTATCCTCGATGGCCTCCCGGCCATGATATGTGGTGACTCATTTGTAAAAAAGGAATAGGCCATCTTTGGGTATTAAAAAACAATGTTGTTTTAACCTGGGTGTACTGAGATATATCTGCTGATATCTTATTTAAATACTATAAAAATATTTTAACAATAACTCTAGAAGTCCTTTAATTAACGCAACCAAACCGGAAACAGAAATCCTTTCTAGAATAAACAAGCAAAAAATAAACGTGGCATTGATAATACTTCCTATGCAATCACTTTGTTTGAAAACATCGAAAACAAAGTAAATGCACTTGTTTCAAGTTCACATACAATACCTCTTCAGCATCGGAGATTTCAGCGATATTTGCCGATATATTCAAGGACGAAATCCACATAATTAAAAACGTAGATCTGTCTAAATTAATAATGACGACTAATGGACAAAAACTAAAACTAAAAATCCTTTAATCTAGCAATAAGTGCATTCAGCTTTGCATTTGGCATCAGAATTTGTTGGGTTATTTATTATACAGCGTGCAGCAGAAAAATCTCCCACATAGAGTCGCCAATCTAATAGGTCCTGAACTGTCATCCAAGCTTCAGCCTTTGTCCAATTCGCGAAATGTAGCATCCCTCTGCTTGTTCTACAAGTACTTTAACAATGAATGTGCTGACGAACTGCAAGCACTTGTACCCCCTCTACGTAAATACCACCGACAAACCCGACAAGCAGTAAAATCCCACCCCTTCTCAGTAGAGATCCCTAGATGTAAGAGAGCCTTCTACTCCAGTAGTTTCTTCCCCAGAACCGCTAGACTTTGAAATTCTCTTCCACATTCCTGATTCCCCAACTGTACTGACATGCAGAAGTTCAAGTGTAACGTGAACCGACATCTTGCTGCCCAACTTCCTACATAGTACCGCTGTAGCCTGTGTCCGTAATAGTAGCCGCCAACATCAAAGTGGCAATGTGCTTTGTTTGGGGGTGAAAATGTAATGAAAAATTTAAAAAATTAACATGTAAGCTTCCCAGTCACACTTGAGCAATCATTAATTTGTATGGCTGGAACTGCATATTAGTGTGTAGAATTCTTCTGACTGTTTGATCAGACTCGTTACTAAAGCATGTTTGCGAGCTGAATGTGCAGGAGACTGAGTAATAGAAAGATACACAGCTCGAATATTGTCTACATTCAAACGCTTCGAGGCCTTCCAAGTGGCTTTCTTTTAAATGCCGAACTTGTAGCTCTGAAGTTTGCAACCCATAGCTATATTGATTTTCTATTTGGAACATCATGTCGTCCTAACTTGTAATGAAAGCTCTCTGTGTTGCAGATACAGATTCATCATTCTTCAATTTTTTTTTTTTTTAATTCAATTTTCAACCCAAACAAGGCACAGTGCATCTTTGAAGCAGGGGGCTACTATCGGGGACGTAATTAGCGGGGTCATTATGAAGGGAGATGAGTAGAAAGATGTTTGTTAACATTACACTGCATAGCAGTGAAGTTGGGAAAGCAGAATCCCGGAAGAGAGTTCCAAAGACCCGCAGTTCTGGGGAATAAACTATTGGAGTAAAAGGCTTTCTTGCACCTAGGGACCGCTACTGTAAAGGGGATGAGACTTAGTAGCTTGTCGGGTTTGTCGGGGGCAGTTACGTCGGGGAGGTACAAGTGGTTGCAGTTCGTCAGAGCATTCACCATTAAAGTATTTGTAGAACAGGCAAAGGGATACAACATCTCGTCGATGGGACAGAGGCTGAAGCCTAGATGACAGTTCAGGACCTATCAGGTTGGCGACTCTCTTTTGAACCCTGCCCAGGAGCGAGAGACAAGCAGCAGATGCACCAGCCCAGATATGACAACAGTACTCCATACATGGGCGAATAAAACCACGAGGGATAATAGTCAAAACCACATTATTTGATTTGGATGCCTAAAAAATTGTAAATTATTGGCTAAATAAAAACATCATTGGCACTTGATATGTTCATTCGCATCATATAAAGTTGAAAGTTTAAAATGTGGGAGGTATTTCTGTCGCACCCTGTATCACTATCTATCTTGCCAAATACGCCCATTCCAATTCTCAATGCTATTCAACAAAAATAAGTATTTTTATTCTTTAAGATGAAGTCGAACATACTAATTTCAATCCATGTATAAGTTACATAAAATTACCTATTGTTATTTTCTTTACGAAATATCTCCTATATAATATTTTGACTACAGAGATTCTCCATCTAGACCAAAGTATGGTAGGTTTGCGATAACAGATGGCAGATACTAAATCATTATGTATAGGCTGTTAGCCATTATCTTATGTATTTTTTAATAGCTATACTGATTTTGTATTTAGAACAGCATAATGCCGTTCTAACTTGTAAGGAAAGCTCTGTGTTGCAATTACAAATTCACCATTCTTCAAAAATAATTATAAAATAAAAGCGTGATGTAAACAGCCATCGAAGCCATATTGCTTGATGAGTATACCTAAAAAAATGGCAAGTTATTAGCTAAATGAAAACATCATTGGCACTTGCATAAATTTATCAGTAAGTTTTATATGTGGAGGTATTTCTGATGCACCCTCTATATATCTTCACAAATATAATTGATAATACATTTATTGACCTCATGGCGTGTTTCACTCAGCCTTTTTTCTATATATTTATTTGGTCCCGCAACAAAAGGAGGGTAGACCTGTAAATTCACCCTTGTCCGTTCATCCGTTCGTCTGTCCGCACTTTTCTCAATAACTATGCCTTGGAATTTTTGGAAATTTTCCATAAACATTAAACATGCTATGCGTAAAAAAAAAAGTAAAAGAACGGATTTTCCGAGAAAAATCCGGTTGTCCCCCTAGGGGTTGCCTTTCGAGTTTAAATGGTTAAAATTGACACTTTTGTGCTTATTTAAAAACAACTGATGCTTTGGATTTTTATAAAACTTTCTGAAAACAATCCTTAACTGATTTCTATATAATTTTGTTTGTCTATACTTCGCGATAACTCTTGGGTTTGCCCCAGGGGCTCTTTTAGGGTTAATAAAAACACTCCATTTTGGGGACTATTATACCATATTTGCCCAAAATCTTCGGTGTATGTCTATTAAGCGGTTTTGCATGGTGCTGAACTCTAATTTAAATGTGTTAAGGCCTTGGGGACTTTGGGGACTAAATGGAGGGGGGGAAACAAATGATGGACTTAGTCATTTCTCTTTTTGCATGGTTCAGAACTCAAATTTAGATAATGCCTAAAACTGCACCGTGTGTTCATTTTCACCAGGATTTGCCGTCTCCTGGGGAGTTTGGGGGATAAATGAGGGGAGTCAAATGCTGAACTTAATCATTTTTATGCCTCATTCACTGCGCACACACGGGGCAACGTGCATGCTTCACTTGTTTTCCCTATTTTCTACCCCACTTTTAAAGTTGTTCTGTGGTACAGTTTTTGTCTTGCTGAATATAGACTGCTTCAATTTGCCATCCATTTTAACACTATTGAACTCTATACATTGATTATGCTATTTCCCCATTCGTTAGTTCGCTTAACTTTCCCTATCCTTACGTAATTCTTCACCTTTTCGATGCGTGAATTAGCATTAGATTTGAGAATAATCTTTGAAAACATTCTATTCAAACTTTGCGCAACCACGCAAGCACATTAATTTCAGACTTTATACAAGCGTCAATAAAATCGAATGTTTACTTTTCTCGCCCAACGCGTGATCTACTTCTCGCGGTTGATGCCATCAGCAAAATAAAGAGAAAATAAACAAAAACGCTTCTTAAAAAAAAAGAAGGTGTCTTACACCGGAAGTCTCAACAATTTTTTATTCATTTAATAAAATTATGTAGCATTATTTGGATTCTTCGGACAACTGTTCTCATCTTGAGTGTCATTTACACAATGTTTCGACTTCCTTCATGTGTATCTTGTCGAACGTGAAAACGTTTCTGTAGAACTCAAGAATCTGGACGGAATTTCGAATGGAACCCTTAATTTACTTCACGGGGGTAGAATATTCTCGTTCCGTCAGTCATGACTGTGTAGAAGTGCTAATAATTCGTTGGTGTATTTTGAGTGTAGTCTGAACTGAGGTTTAAACCTTCAATCTCCAGAATAGTGTACTTTACAACTGAATTTTACCAAGTAAGTTATCCACTATGCCACGGTTTCTTGGTCGTAGATAATGTACTGGTGTTACACTTTTTTTTGTTAGGCAAAAGGAAGCTAGAATTTTGTTTAGAACACCTTATTATGTTTTTTCTTTTATTTTGGACAATATAATTGATTCCGAAATTAAATGCGTTATTTTTCTGGGGAAACATATGCGCTGTCTCTTTGAGATATTTTATCCGCATCCTCATCCTCTGTTTATAATTTGTATTTCATCAAACAATGATAGTTTTCCTTTCCCCATCATATGTGGTCAGCCATACCTGACGTTTCATTATCTCTAAGTATTACAGCATTCTCATGTTCCACTAGCCTTACTTTTAGCGGACTGCAACCTCCGACCTTCTTTGGGTGTATGTCATCGAACTCGGAAATGTTTCTGTCGAACTCGGGAATTTGGACAAAAATTTTGAACGGAACCCTTTATTTACTTCACAGGTTTCTCGTTCCATCACTGGATAAAGGTCCTACGTATTTTCAATTGTATTTTCCGGTCGCTCACACTGGGAATTGAACCTCCAAGATAATATTGCTTTTACAATTTACTTTCAAGTACTCTAACCACTGCGCCACGGGTCCAACAATTGAGAAATGTATCATTATTTGGCTTTGTACAATTTCCAAATTCACATTACGAAATAATGTTTTCCAGCAACCATTTAACTTTTTTTTTAATTAAAATGAAATCTTAACATATTAGCAAATAATTCTTATAAGTCATTTGCATAAACATATGACCGGGAAATATTTGACTGAAATAAAAGTCTATACCCCTCACAGACACACACACGTCGACTGGTAAAGGTTATTGCTTTTGATATATTATTTAAATACACACCCATTATATATATATATATATATATATATATATATATATATATATATATATATGTATGTATATATGTATATATACTAAGTTATGAAAGTATATATGCTATATATGACAATTAATATTATATTACGAACGGAGTTCCAAAAGTAATACTTCTATTTTTATTCTGGCTGAATGCCTTAAAGTGATTTGCAAATTGCATTGTTATTGAAATTATGGATTCATGACCTGAACTTTTCAGCTCTCTGTTTTATGTATTGACAGTGTGAAACTTTAAAACAGCAACCCCTGTCATGGACGTGCGTCAAATATAGAAATGAGTCGTTGAATTACTGACAAATATGCACTGAGAATGGTAATTACTGCCTAGTAAAATAAATTCTGGAGCTCAAAATGACGCTAGTTTTAATGGAAATACTCTTATCTTGGTAATATTTAAACTGGCCAGTAAAAAAAAACAGATAATACATGATAGAAGGCTCCTATCACTCTTGGAATTTGTACACAACTGACTAACTAATAGATGGTCTGCAACAAAAAGAGGAAAATCGGTTTTCATCAAACGGAAATGGAATTAGGTCGTCCTATTGGTTATATAGGTTTTAAGGTTCTTCTTCATAAGCTATGTTGCACCTATAATCACTGCGTTGATTTAAATCTCCCTAAGATTCCAGTTTCTCTTCATATCGTACTTTTATATTTCGTCTGTTTTTCTCTTTCAGATCTGTTTAGACCTCCATCAATAGGGACATTCACTTCAACCAAGGTTGCCACTCTCTGTCTTATTCCATGTTACTATGTCAGGTTTTACAGCAGCATTTTCAATGTAGATGGATATAGGGATTACGTGTGTATGGTGTGTTGGGATGGGATCATGGCGTACCCTGCGAAAATATCAATCTAAATTTTGTAGAAGCCATTACTTTTTTATCAGAATTGTTAATTTTCTTATTTGTTGACGTTGGATGACTTGCTAATTACTTCCACAAATCCTACCTGAAAGGTGATGTATACAGAGGTGGGTCAACCATAATTAGATTGAAAGCTGCTATACAAAAGTAACTACCTATGGAACGTTGGGAAATCGGGAGAAATAAGAAATTGGCTACAATACAAATAATAGAAGCCATCATTTAGGATAAATTTTTTGGAGAATCGTATCATATTTATAGGATATGACTAGAAAGTTACTATTAGGAGGATGTTGCCACATCTGGACAGGAGCTGCTAGAAAAGACTTATCCTGCCTTGATAAAGTTCAAAATAGACTTCGTAGACTCATAGCAGATGTCTTTTTTTTCTTTCCTGCAAGCTCTTTCTCACAGAAGAGATGTAGTGAGTTTGTTTTTGCTTTATCGTTATTTTCATGGTAAGTGCTCGACTGAGCTCAATCTATGGCCCCTTCGCCAAACTTTCACAAAAAACACTCGTCTAGCTAAAAACACTATCAATAATTCCCCCCACTCTTTATGTGCCAAAACCTAAACGTAGATTCAATGAACAAAGCTTCTTTTTTTAAAACTGCATGCACGTGGAACTGCTTTCCGTTTTCCTGCTTTCCAGCTGACTACAATATGCCTGTCTTCAAGTCCAATGTAAACAAGTTCTTGGTAAGTCGTTCCTCTTAAGTTAACAAATTACTGAATTTCCATTACTAACAATTACTATATTGTCCAATTGACTACTGTACACTTTGAATTCTTATCCTCGAGTGGCCCCTCGGCATTGATAAGTGGTGATGCCTATGTAAAAAAAAAAAACATTCACTAAATATTTTCCAACAGTCCAACAATTGTAGAGAGTAATTATATTTTACTATCTATGTCTCTACTGTTATATAAAAATAACTTTTCTGTGTATCTGTGTGTGTTCGTTCCCTATGCACTTGAAAACGGCTCGACCAATTTTTATGGAATTTCACACAAAGGTACTTTATGCATTTGGCAGTGTTATGAGATAAGTTTTATATCGGAATGTCTTCGATAAGTATCGATAATCGATAATCAAAATAATCTGATGAAAGAAGGAACAAGCGATTTTGACAAAAGTTAACACTTTACAGAACCTAACATCACAAGAACATTTGAGAAGTTTTATTACCGCACAAGCCTAAAAGCCCGACGTATAAAATCAACAGTAGGTTCTTTAATATGATAGGCGCGCGTTCGAAATAAATGTTTCTGTTTAGAGCACAATGGAAACATGATACTTGACTTTTGTATTTTAAGCCATTATATATAAAAAAATAATTTTATAAAATTAACAGTAGGTTCTCTACAATACAATTATAAAATTAACAGTAGGTTCTCTACAGTACAATGTATTGTGAACTGAGTCACTGTGGGGAGGTATTGAAGCTTCTTTCCAGTGCAACGTGATGTGTCCTCAACTAGAATAAGCAATCAATCAATTTGATTGAAAAATAGGCGATTTCTCCGGTTTCAATGAAAATAAAAGTATGTCAGTGTAAAACATTCATTGATTATCATTTAATCCCGGGCAACGTCTGATCTCCGTGCTAGTATATGCATATAGAGATTTTAAAAATTGCGTGAGTAATTGTAATTTATATTATTTTTCAGCAAAATGACTTTTTTGTTATCCTGTTACTCATTCACAAATTGAGAACCAATATGATCTCTTATTATCTTGAACTAAAAAATAGTTTTCTTAAAAGATTTTCTGATTTAAAAATAGTTGGCTGCAAGATCAACGGTTTGTTTTATGGAAATCGCCTGAGACAAGGTATAAAGCTACTTGATGTGAGGAGCTAGGAAAATCCTATTCAAAGGCCAAAATCTAGCCAACGATAGGATTTGGACCCAGAAAACTGCAATTTTTATCCCTTTGTAAGAAACATCGCTCATGGAATGTGAAAAGTAAAGAACAAATTGAGGGGTACAGAAGTAATAGGTCGTCGAAAGTAAACCTAAGTGTAACAATTCGCGAACACACGTATGCGAATGCGTGCGAAATGACGTCACTGGTAGGGAAAAATAAAAACTTTTAAAAGGAGATCACTTTAGAGAAGACGATCACAGGCGTGCATGACGTTCGAGAGCACGTTCGAGAAGACGATCACGTGAGTGACGTCACAGCCGTAACGAGAGAATGTCGTTGCTCAATAAAAAAAGGCGAGTTTAAGTTTTTTTCTGTTCTTTGTCTGCTTTGCGACTGAGGCCACAACGTGTTGGTTCCCGGACAACGTTACACAAAGTCCAATTTCTACTTTGCTTGGCGACATTCGTTTGAAATGTGTTGAACCGATTCTAAAAGAACTTGCCACGCCAAATTAATCACATTGTCAGCGAAAATAGTTCTTGTCTTTATTCGTTTATCACTATATGTAATCAATGCGTGGCTTAACTTTGATCATCTCATGAGAATCGATGTTTAAATGCGATCATAGTTGGTGGGTGATCATTAGCACGCACTGTACGGGATTTGCATCAAACATGGCTTGACGTTTTCGAAAAGTAGATATAAGAAATTGATCGGAATAAGAAGATTAAATATGAATAATTGACGTCGAATTATCAAGGCGAGTTGTAGAAAGATCGAAAAGGACAAAATATATCACACAGAATTAGAGTGTAGTTTATGTAAGAGTGATGACTATGTTAATTTGCCAGGTGGTTTTGAGAATTGCGCATAGAAATCCTGCCATCCTCATCCGTCATCAAAAGCTGGATATTGTAAATCATGTCATATCACATAACTTACAAACTCGAGAAACTTTGTTAGCGTGCACTGCTATCGCGTCCTGGTAATATGCCAGTGTTGTTTGTGCTGCAGCGTGCAAATCAAGTATTGGCTTTAAAAGATCCACACTAATCTCCCACAGGTAAAATTGCATTAAGAGCGGATAAACCAGGTCGTTAGA